>NC_046370.1:23867146-23936589 GCF_011125445.2 Fundulus heteroclitus
ATTTCAGAGCCTCA
Source organism: Fundulus heteroclitus (assembly GCF_011125445.2). Lineage (NCBI taxonomy): Eukaryota > Metazoa > Chordata > Actinopteri > Cyprinodontiformes > Fundulidae > Fundulus > Fundulus heteroclitus. The sequence continues at coordinate 23,867,161 of NC_046370.1, forward strand.
ATGACACAAAGCACATCTAGGTTGACAGGAAGAAAACATTTAATGGCTCTGATCCATTTAACAGATTGTTTTTACAGGCCATTTAGTCAGGCTAAACTCAGTGTTAAATTAAAATTAGGTTTCAAATTGTCAACAAGGTTGGAGCTTTGGGAAACCCATTAAAGTTGGACTGTATTGTTAACCTGTTGCCCTATCAATATTTAATATTTTCAGGCCCAGGATGCTTCTACTTAATAATGTTGGTTTTTATTTGCTCATGGTGTTGTAAAGGCTAATCTGAACAAACCACACAGAGTTGGAGCAAAACAAAGTTCTGAACACGATAGGGCAGGCGTCTTCAACTCCAGTTCTCGAGGGCCTTTGTCCTGCAACTTGTCTCTCTGCTTGAACACACCTGAATCAAACAATGAGGACCTTAGCAGGACTCTGGAGAACTTGACTGCATAATGAGGAAGTAATTCAGCCATTTGATTCAGGTGTGTTGGATCAGGGACATTTTTGGTCAGCTATGTTGTTATTTCTATATTTAGCATATTTAGGTATTTGGTGTCAAGCAAACCATTCAAAAAGTATTTGTAATCTTAATTTCAGAATTTAGCCATGTTTACTTTGGAAATGAATACATGCAACAGTTTCATCTGTGGCTGTTTTAGTGGTGGAAATAAATGTTTCTACAGCAACATGTCACTGTTGCCTATCTCCAGCATTCATTCGATGATAGGCAGGGTACACCGTGGACAGGACAATTGTGTGTGCGCACACACTCGTGCCTAAGTGCAATTTAGAGTAATCAACTGATCTAACAGTCATGGACATTTAACAGGGAGAGGAAGCCAGCGTATCCAGACAGAACCCACAATGCATGAGGAGAACATGCAACTTTGTGCAGGAAGATCCCAGGCCAGGATTTGAACCTAGGACTTTCTTGCTGTAAGGCAACAGTGTTACCAACTGTTTTACTTTATAGCCCCCATGCCAAACAGCTTAACAAACATTTTGTGGAACTGTTTTGCCAAAAAGACGTCAAAAAACAAGATGGTGACCATTTCAAACTCCTTTAAAACAGTTAGCAGTGTCAGTATTGCCAACTAACAGTAGCTTTTGCCAACAACCTGCATATACCATTGCTGACAGAGACTGGATGCTGAAGGAATAAACTTCAGGAACTTTTGCAAATCCACTTAAGAGCTTTATGTTAACGATCTGACCCAACTACAGAAAATATACTCTATTTGGACTTATCAAGCCACCATAGCAGCAAATTACCTGTTGCTTGGCATTGCTGGTGCCAGCATGCTACGGGATGGCTTGATGATAAATCACTGTGAGTGGCAAGAGCAGCTCATTCAATGCAGGTTCTGGGACCTTTTATTTCTAATTTTGGAGAATGAATCCTTCGAGCTGAAAGAGTCCCACAGCACCTTGGTAGCAGCAACAGATGCCGGCAGGTATGAATGAGCACTATATTGGCTGGTACGGTGGCTTGTTAAGTCCGAAGAGGCGTTTGTTTCCTGTAGTTGGTTCGTATCAGGGCCATTTTGTAATCAAAGAAGAACCAAACTACACCAGAGTCTGTTTGAAAGTGGACAGAGACCCCCTTAAAAAGGGGGTCTCGGTCCGGATGTTTGGTCCATACCAGTATATTCACACATGCACAAACGGTCCAGACCAAGAAGGCAAACAAACTCTGGTCCTTCTAAAGCAGATCAAATGTGCCACATAAAAAATATATTGTTTTAGGCCAATTATATATTGGAATTACATTGTATTTAGAAGTTAGATGACTCAACATCCAGTTTTTCCAGCTGTAAATGGAGAGCCAGATTGCATGTGAAAATCAGTAACCAGTGTCTGTCAGTGTATGCCACAGGTGAACCTGTCGACCTTGTACTGTAGCCCAGCTCATTATCTGAAGAGATACGGGACTCACACACAGTGTTTATTTCATTTTCTTTTAACCTGCAGCCCACCATACCCTACCTTCAAACAAACAGCAGAAGTGGCATTTTATTTTATTTTATTTTGTCCTGATATGAAGACGAAGATGAAAAAATGTAATAGATAGACTATCCTGACATCATGTTCTGGCTAAATAATTCCACATATTGACACCAAAAAAAAAAGATGTTAAAATGTCTTGAAAAGAGATGAAGTTCTAATGGACAACAATAAAAAACATGAAGAAATGACTTCCATGGACATGTTAAGGTTGGCTGTAAAGTACTTTTAATTTCATTTTTTATTTTCCTGCATGAATACATTTAAGGCTGCTATGTCTATAGATGTAGAGGCAGTATTCAAGTACAGTTAAACTTACCAACAGAGTTTTTCTCCTTTAAATAGCTGGGACCGATTTCACAAAGGTTCTCAGAATCCTCTCAGAGATCTCCTATATTAACCTAAAACTTCCTATCTAGCAGTCTTAGCCTAGGACAGACATTTTTATCTTAGTAAGGGGGTGTGGTTGATCCCATTGCTAGTTGTGATGCTGTCTTTTAAGAGCTGTGATTGGTTGATAGTACAAAAAAAACAGGAGAGAAATTAACTGACTACACTGGATTAAGAAATGATGATGATGATGATGATGATGATGATGATGATGATGATGATGATAAAGAAGAAATTTAGCAAATTACATAATTGTCACACAGCATTAACATGGTTGAACATGCCTTATTTACATCCTCATCATTATTTTGATTTGCTTGTTACGTTTACTCGCCATACTGGTGATTTTACTACTTCATCTATTTGATGTTAATGCGCAGTCACCTGTTAGTATAAAGTGGCTGGATTTGGCAGAATGACCGACATAAAATGGAGAATAAAAAGGTGGAAAAGGTGAGAGGAGCAGCACCTCTGTCCGCACAGCTTTGGGAGGAGAATAGAGGAGTGTTGAAAGGTAAATTGGTCCCTGGATCACGGGGTAAATAAGCAGACTTTGAACAACAGATCAATGCGTCTCTTTCTCTGCACATCTTGGTGCTCTTACGCATCAGGCTGGGAAAGTGAGAAGCGTTCAGTGCAGCAACCAAAAGCCAGAGGACATAAGACAAGCAAACTTCTAGATGACCAATTAGGCTACTGACATCTTTTACAATACAGAAAATACTTTTCACCTTTTTTATCTTGTCTAGCATGTGTGTTTATGTATATATAAGTTCTGACTGTTTCTATTGAGAGCATTTACGTAAATGTATAAAGATTCTTCTGTACTATATTCTTTGTACATTTCTCCAATTTTATTCATAAGTATTCAATATTTTTATCTTCAATAAAATTACATTACTAGAGCTATGACTTTAACTTATCAGGCCACTTAAACTAATTTATTTCACCCCTATGGGGATGATAAAGTTTACCTTATCTACATATTAACAATATTTAATAATAATATAAAATTATTATTAAAGAAGCTTATGTGCTCACTTCTTTCACTTTTTAGGTGGTGGATCAGCCAATTGGATCTCTCTGTCTCCACCATCTTCCCTGCTTCAGACACTCGCAGGATCGCTAAAAGTCCTCCTCACTACTAATGGGCCTTTCAGACAGGACCCATTATTTTCAAAGGCATGGCCTGTTCAAGGGCTCAAAAGCGCTGCGTTGAACAAAGCACAAGAGCACACCGCTCTGCAAGCTCCGCCCACACCGTGTTGAACACAGTTCAACTTTGAACAACAGCGACCAATGGAAACTATGCCATCCGACAATCAGCGGGAAAGAGCAGGAAGCAAAATGGGGGAGAACTGCATGACACAAGTTTGAGATTGTATCGCTGTGGAAATGTAGCTCTTTAACAAGTCTCAACTCCCCAAGCTGATTCACTGACTTGAGTGTTTTGTGCCCCCTCACCCTCTTCTTCATTGCTGCTCCTTTTCTCCTAACTAGCAGGGCTAGTGGTAGCGCCAGCTTCTTAGCACGGGACACATCCACATTTGCTGCTGACAACAAAACAATTGACCCGCGTGGCCAAGCACAGCAGAGCCAGCCCAACTCTGCGCTGAACCTTGCATCAAACGCAGCGCAAACCGTGTCTTTCTGCAAGGCCCGTAAAGAGCTACTTTTAGTCTGATGATTGTGTGCACTGGCAGAAAATATCTGCTAAATTAGGTTCAATCATCTGAACTGGTGAGGCTGTCTAAGCATGTACTGCATTGGATTACAAAATGTCTTTGTGTTCCAAATGCCAGCAGTTCGAGTGTTTTTTAATGCTACAGAACCATTAAAAAGAAGTGCAGTGTACTCATGGTATAGAACTGTCTGGTTTAAAGTAATACATGCAATTTTACTTGTTTCTGCTAGAGCTGCGAATGCTGCTGAGATTTGGAGAGCAGTAATCAAGAATCATTCAAAATCAAATATATTCATGAGCCCATTTAAGAACAACAGAAGCACCCAAAGTGCTGGAGATATACAATATGCAGGAATATGCTATAATACGATCAGACACTGGGGATAAACAAGTTTCATTTGTCCAGTATTAAAATAGATTGTATCACAGTACAGACTGAAAATGAAGATAAAGTATGTCGGCCCAGTTTGGTTTGAATACCAAAGATTAAAAAGAAAAAAAAACTGGCTTTGAAGCGGGGTTACAAGAGTTCAAGTGTTGGCCATGTCCCGGTGTGAAAGTGCATGCCACAAGAAATAGCTGAGGTGTGGTCCCCGCTCGCGTTTAAGCGTCAGAGGTTAAGCTGCTGCTTTTGGTCAGTTTGTAAACAAGAGAACAAAGACTGGAAGATACTAAGCAAAGGCTAATGCAAGAAGAATAAGAAATGAGGGACAGATAACTTTCCTCAAAGCCTGAACATTTGAGAAATAGAAATGCTTGAGAGCCATAAATGGGGAAAAAAATTCAGTTTTTTTTGTTTTTTGACAGCTGCATCAATCTTTGTCTTGAAGGAAATTGGGGTCGGGGATGGCTTGTTGAAGGTCTCTAATATTCCGGGCGTGACAAGATGCTCCGATCATTAATACACCAGTCTTATTTGTATTTATTTATTTATTTTATCCAAATTGTTCATGCCACCCATTAGAGCATTTATTATAATTTTTTTAGGGAACTACTTATCCTGGGGATGACCCTCGTCACACTGGAGCAAAATCTAACATTTCATTGAAATCAAACCAAACGTGACCAAGTAACGTGAAAACAGCAGCAATATATATTTAGGGTACCCCAGAGGTGAGAAAAGCTGGGACTGATGATCAGCGGCCAAGTCTAGAGAAGGTGTGATCTTTTAATTAGGATTTAAGTATGAACCATATCAATTGTAAAGCTTCAGAATTCAGAAGTCAAAGTGAAATCACAAATAACTGGATTATACCCTAAAATGAAGGATTAGTAACAAAAAACAGATAAGTGTGCAAGACAACATCAAACTGATGACACTTCATTGTTGGTTATTTGACTGAATGAAAGAAAAACCTTCCAACTAAGGCCTGGTTTGAAATAGATGAGCCCTACGAATGAAACAAAGCACATGAACCAGTATTTATTGGCAACATGTAGCCAGGGTAATCCCAGATTCTGGATCAGATGCTGCGATTAGAGTGGTATTTCGAAGTATATTTCAGCTTTCCGCCGACTTTCGGGTAAGCTCAAACAGTTCAAGCTGAAACTAGAGAGTGACTTCAGAGCCGAAAATCACCTCCGCGTAGTGCTGATAAATCAGTCACACGCACGTCGAGCATGTAACACATATTACCCGTTTAGAGAGAGATACATGCTGGTTTCGCTGTGAGGACACTCAAGGTGAGAAAATACGAGCCTAATTTACTTAATGGCCGTAAATGTGAGAGGTTATTATAACTGCAGCTTAGATGTGCATTTTACATGTTTCTGAACACAGCAGGCAGACACACAGCGGACGCACGGCAGATTAAAACCAATGAAGTGAGAGTGGATGCAAATTGGAAAAGTAGGGCGGCGGTGCAGGAGACAAAGTTGTGCCTGCAGTGTCTTGTAGACGAGACTTTATACTTGTGGACGATGAGAAGGAGAGGGGAGATGAAGTGAAGCAGAGGACAGTTTGAAAAGGGGAGTTGACAGACGATATCACAGATGGCAGCCACCAAGAGAAAGAACCGAATCTAATGGTTCTCGTGGTTAACCAGAATGCCTTTGAACTGATCTCTGGGTACGCGGCTCTCCTTTGAACTACAGGGAGAGTCTAATTTATTTCAGGAGATCGACAACCACTTTTTCCTGTTAAAAAAAACACAGGTAAGGCTCAAAAGTCCAATGTTCCTACGAAGGTGTTATTACTTGCTCATTATCATCTTTACAATGTGTCCGCTGTTTGTGCAGAACACGAGGAGACAGTTAGGACGTCTGCCTCCATCTGCGTCCTTGTTTCTTAAAGCTGAACAGCTGCAAGCTGGGTCAGCCGTACTGGGTTAGCCCTCAATACGGCTGACCCAGGTTCGAATCCGACCCGTGGTCCTTTGCCGCATGTCTCTCCCCCTGTCTCGTATCCCCTTTCCTGTCAGCCCACTGTACAAAAAAACAAGCAACTAGTGCCGTTAAAACCTAAAAACAAAAAAAAAGGGGGGGGGGGGGAGGATGTCTGTGGCCTCCACCTGCTAAACCATTTAGTACAGCTGTTGTTAATTTTATTAACACCAGAATGTCTGACTGCTCTACTACTGAACTGACCAGATTGATATTCCATAAATTTAATTGAATTGATGTTTTACACTGATTATAATCTGTTCCTTTAATGTTTATGAGCAGTGTGCATACTGTAAGTCACAGAAACATCAAATGGTCTGTACATCCACATGTTTGATTTCCACTCAACTTAAAATGAACAACAAAACAATCAAGATTAAAGTAAGAGCAGGGATGTAGGGAAAGCTATTTCCAGTTAGTCATCAACGAAGCAGAAGCATATTATATATATATATATATATATATATATATATATATATATATATATATATATATATATATATATATATATAATAATCAGAGGTTTAACATCAGGAGAACAGATGACGAACGTCAGGAACACTAAGCTTTATTTTCAAAGTAGCAACAGGGTCTGCACACTGGCGCAGTACAATCACACATTGAGACAATGGATAGTGAGACCAACCGTTTGTTATGCTTCTCCAGGGGAAAAAAAATGGTTTACTATGTTTACATCTTGAATTCACACTAGTAAAGCCTTTCAACACACTATATAGAGTGTATAATAACAAGTAATTAAACCTTAGCCAGAAAGAGATCAGCATAATAATCCTGAGAAAATAGCCAATTTCATCTTCACTGATGTTGCTAATTGTTCCAGCGTGCGCACCAAAAGGTATAATTTAGTATCCCTTGGGTTACAGGAGTTTAGTCACGAAGTTAAGACAAGATTATGTATCAGGATGCTAAAACCCAATTAGATTTTGGGATTGTAAAAAGGACTTCTGCTGGAATGTGGCAGTTTTGATAATGATGTGTAAAATTAGTAAAATTCAAAGCATTTTCTAACTACAAGCATCAATGAAGCCTTACTGTCCCCCTCATACTGGTTCATGGCCCCACGATGCCATCACAACAATAATTGGCCACAACGTATAACGTCTTTGAAAGGGTTTCCGCAAACGTTTCATGGGATTTTTAATACCACAGCTGGTCCCTCATTACATGTATAGGAGGACTTTCAGCTGGTTTTGAGCACGCAAAGAGTTTCTATAGCAAGGCTGTTGGGGTTATTATTGTGTTTCCCCGAGTATCCATCATGTGGGGGCTGCCATGACCTCGGTCTCCTGATCAGTGGTCATTAGTGATTCTTTGAGTCTCTCTGCAAAACCGAATTACCAGCAACACTATCTGAGAAAAGCTAGCCTAGAAACATAGACTGCTGTGGTTGGGCCACATGTACAGAAAGAGGACTGATTGCCTGCTGCACCAGCTCTCATGTAGCAGTTTTCCACTGCAAGCACTCTCTCTGGCTAAAACCAGAGCTGTGGACGTGTGCCAAAAAATGTCGTATTTGTTTGAGAGCTGGCGTGCTCTTCTACCCGTTTCAGGCACCAAGCGTGCAGCATCAACAGAGGTCTTTATACAACACAGAAAATGGAAGTGCCAATAGGTGCCGATGTCCAGCTTAAACTTCAATGGGTTTCACAACCTTTGCACTCTGTGAGCAGCCAACGAAGACTTTAAGTGTTGATGTTTTGACCTCGTTCAAATGAAGGGCTGCACTTTTATCCATTCCGTAACAAATTGGTAAAAAGAAGAAAGAAAGAAGGCAAAAACTTAGTTGTTAACAAAAAGGGAGACACAAGAGAGAGAGAGGGAGAGAATTGTCATTGTGTGTGAATGCAAGTCAGCGGTGCAGCAGCCATCTGCCTGATGGGTAAACAAAGGAAATGATTAGAGTCCTGCTAACATCGTTAATGACCGAGACTCTCAGCATGCCATGGTGTGTGTGTGTGTTGGATTAAGCTTTAAGGAAAAAAAAACACACACACTGAAGAAAAGATACAGAAAATGCTACACAGCAGGGACGTCAGTTGTTCAGGTGAAAAACCAAAGTCCATTAAAAACCTCATCCTAGTGATAAAATGTTGCATTTGTGTGTGGGCGCGTGTGTGTGTCACACAAATTAATGCTCAGCCACATAACTTTGTTCACGACCGTTTTACATTCCGGTGGGGAAGCTGTAAACTCCTACATGTCAGCCTTAATATGGGAGAATATCTATAGTATTGTGCAGTCATGAAATAAACATTAGGTCCTGGTGTAAACGTGTAACTTCTCAGTAGAGTGAGGAAACACGCCGGGAGCGGATCTGTCTCTTTAAGCCTCGTAACGACTTGGGTGGAATTTATTTTCGAGCGCGTTTTAGAAAAAGAACGAGGGTTTTCCAAATTGGTCTGTGCATGTACGGTATGAAAAAAATGCAAGTAGTATAACAACAGGAAGAACAATAAAATATAAACGACCTAAAAGCAAGGCTGTGTGGTTTAGAAAAAGATTTACTTGAGTTTTTCAAATCTGCTCTGCACAGCTAGGAGCAGCCGGTCACGTTCGCTCACTGAATTTTAAGTTTAGAAGTCAAGAAGGTTCAAAAGTGTTTACCCACATTAATCAGGAAACAGTACCTTAAATGCTGTATGGATGCTATAAGGTGATCTTCTAAAGCAGTGGAATTAAAGCAGAAACACTTCAAGAAATTGAAGGATACACAGAAACCTTTTTGCATTTTTCTAAGAATTATTGTTAGAAGCTATAGCGTTGGGTTTGATTAAAAGGCATGAGTTAAAGCAAGTGAGGTCGAAAGGCACACCGGGGGTAATGTAATAGGGAATGTAGTCTTAAATTGCGTTTCAAATGTTAAAATGTCAAACCCCCCTTAAAGAAAACTAAATTATGTCTTGTTGACTTAGCTGGAAGAGAGTTTTCTTACCTTGTTACTGCTCCCAGCACAATCAATTATTCTCTCCTGGTTCCCATCGTATGTATCTCAAGGGTTTCTTGAGTTTTTCAACAGATCTTCTATTTCATTTTTCTGTTGCAATGCATACATGTGTGTCTGTCTAGAGAAGTGCAACCCCCACCAGCTCCTGATGGTTTCTGTATGCTTTAGGAGTTTTGGATTTAGAGTGAAAATTTTATTTCATCATCAAACTGCCTGCCTTCCGCCTGTATCTAGGTCCTCATTTTAATAATAGTTTATTTTTTATACTATTTTAGAAATCTTATCTGACATTTACATTAGCATCTGTGAAGCGGTGGGATTTTCATTCGGTCATGTTGAAATAAAGGACAAACTTCAAAACAATTTAAAGTATGCATTGTTTATGCAAGTTGTGGCATTAGGAAGGATTTCATTACGTAATGATGGAAGACAGGGAGAAAGAAGCAGCATGGGACCAAAGTTCTTTATGGAAGTTAAATTGTTTTAGAAAACCGCAATAACGTTTAAAAAAGGTGAATATTTTAGTAATAGCCTGCTGTTTTGTGACCTGTTAAAGTATCAAGCTGTGATTTTTGCTGAAAGTAAAAGGAAGCAATCAGCTTTCAATAAGCTTAAAGATTTTGTATCTACAGTTCTACAAAACAGCTGCAGGTAAAGGGGGGTGGTGGGGGGGGGGGGGGTACGGGAGAAGATATGGAGCCCTCGGGGCCTCCCATTAAAGAAACCAAAGCTTCACTTTTGGCCACTTACTCATAAGATAAGTTCTATTGATGCCATCACAATGCTCATTTGATAAAACCAGAGATGTCATGTTTAATTCTGTAAAAGTGCTTAAAATGTTCAGCAACAAGCCTGTAAGATCAATCACTGTAAAAACAGAATAAAAAATTGTAGCTACACTAGCTACGTTTACATGGACACAAGTAACTGGAATAAAAGGCCGATTGACTTGTTTACATGATGCATTTTTATTTCAGTCGGAATATTATGATCGGATCAAGCTCAATCGGAATGAAATCAAAATGAAATGAGAGGGGTGGTTTATGCAGATTGATAATCAGATTAACGTGTTTGTAAACGCTTGTCAGGCTCAAGTTATTCCGAATGTGGCAAACTGACTCGAGTGTGCATGTGCGCCTGATGTAAACATGACGTATTTCCGCGTTGTTGAGTGGCGGAAATACATCGGGAAGCAAAACTGTTGGGGCTCCTGATACAATCAATCCTGTTCAAAAAAATAAAAGAGCTCAAAATTGTTGCTTACTCAGTGACCTTTCAACCGTGTTTAGAACGTGGTGCAAGTTCAGCCTGGGCGCTCGAGAGACAAACTCGTATAATACTGCTGTTTTTACTATTTTTGTAGTTGAGCAAAGATGGCAGTACTTCTTATGTTTTTTTGTGTGTTTTTTTTAGGGGAATTTAATTCATTGTGTGCCCATTGTTTTTTTGTTTTTTTTTGGTTTTATCAAAATCAGTACCAAAAACAAAATCAGTTTTTTTTATTCAAAAATGTCTAATCTAAGGAGTGCAAAAACGACTGTCAGGCAGTATTTTTTTTTTTCATTAAAAAAATTACATCTCAAAATGGGAAAGTGTGTGGGAAAAGGTAGGTACAGTACACTGTTAAAGTTAGAAATTAGTGAAGGAGCCATGTGCTGATAATCAAACGAAATGAATCAACCTTTGTGAAAATGAAAGTTTTGTAAGTTTGGCAACTGTTCTGGTGTCATACAGGTGTATGTAACACAAATCCCAAATTATGAAATAGATTTGAGTTAGTGTTAAAGTTTGTGACAGGAAAATTTGAGAAATACTGAACAGTAAGGCTTATTTTGAGTGGCTAAAGAAGAAAGCCTCTAAAAAAAAAAGAAAAAAGTATGACTTAGATTTTCAAAACTGCATCTAAATAAAGCACACAACATTTGGCAAGTGCCCTGTAGACAGAGCAGAAACAAGTAGAGGTGTTTGGTCAAAACCCTGATTTGATTTTTAACATCTAAAAAGTCACACAGTCTGACAAAGTCAAAAAAATATACATATAAACCAAAAAACAAAAATCCTTCCACCAATGAATCTCTGCACTCTGTGCCAGCCTGAAACCTGTCTCTCACCAGCCAGCTGTGGAGACATCAGTTCCTTCTGATCGGATGGAGCAGAGGTGCAGAGGCAGCCGGACGAACTGAGCTGGAAGCAGATTAGCAGAGCTGCTGTCAGCCAGCACAAAACTATCAGAGGGATTTACTTCGATAGAAAGATAGGAGGAATTCACATCCAGTGGAGGAGAGATTTTGGAGCTTCGCTAGACTTGGACGGCGGTGAAGAGGCAGAGATGAAGGGAATAGCGAGGGTGCAGAGGGAGAACATGTGAATAGGAAAGAGTGAGTAAAAAAGATTCACGGTGTGGGTATTTCTCAGCCACAGAGGGAGTAATATCTGTAATCACCCTGAGTGTCTGGAATAAAATGCTACAAACTGTTTGGTCTGATTGAAAACTGTGACTGGAGGTGATGATTGGTGTTTTTGTGATGTCTGGGTGATGATAACACCTTCACATCTGAGGACTTTCATATCAGCTACTAAGACACAGGCTGTTTCTGTGGTGGCTGTTTAGGATCCTTCTGGGGTACAAAAACAAATGCACTTCATTTTGCTTACTGATAAATGAAATCATCAAAGTGGCGGAACAATTAGCATAATAAGCAAAATACAGTAACTCGAGCTATATCGACTTGTGCTGAAGCTAAACAATTATTTCGGTTCTGCAAACCAGTTACTTTTCCGTGCCCAATTTCTCTTTTCCACCTCATGTGAGATTGCTTTAAATTTTTAGGAAGTGCACTGGGAATTGAGCTCAATGGGGGGAAATGCTCACAGCTGGCGAGCGCGCTCATCGCTGAGCTGCAGGAGTTTTACTAGTGTCATGCACCGCTGCTTTTAATAGCCGCCGCCTGACCAGTTACCCACTGGGACAAATACAAGCTGCACTTCAAAGAGCTAGAGGGTAAAAGATAGAGACAGGGATTAAGAGATGGACACAGAAAAGAAGTGAGAGGCAGACGGTACTGCTGGGCACAGAACTGATTTAAATAACAGAGTCCGCCTAGGACCTGAAGTGATCACAAGTCCCCATCCAACTTGTCCATGTCTTAGATGTAGAGATGAGATTCAGGAAAAGTCAGGAAAAGCTACCCTCACACACTATGTTACCAGGCTTGAACACATTTTCTGTTGGTGACCTCAAGAGTGGCAATGGATCAGTGGTAAACCCTCTGTGACATCTAGGCTTTCTTTGAAGGCTTAGACCAGGGGTCTGCAACATTTACAGTCCAAAGAGACACTTTTGCCCATAGTCTAAGTTAATAAAACTTGTTGAAAACCACAATTGTTACATGCCAAGTTGAGAAAAGACAACTTATGATGATTGATGAATATCTACTACAGGGGGATTTGTTGTTACTTTTAATGACCCATTATTCTATTTCTATTTATTGGTTTGATGTAAGGAAAAACCCCAAAAAATGTAAAAAAAAAAAAAAAAAAAAAAATAGGATGGATTAATTATATTGAATGGGATATTGATACTTATGGAGAATAATGTGGAAAAAGAGATTTATTATTCCATGACTGAAAACTAAAAACATTTGCTGGTTCTTAGACAATCCTTTTACAATGGACCAAATCATAATAAAAAGTATAAATGATATTCTTAACTTAAATATTTTGTAAAGAATTTATCTCAATTAAATGAGAAATTATTACATTATTTATCACATCATTTATGCTATTTTTTAAAGAAGCCATTTGTTTTATTCCAGCAAAAATCATTCAACTTTGTTGCCAGGTAAACAGGGAGACTAACAGCTACGTGATTGGTTGTCCTGTTGACATATATCCATGCAAACTATTACAATATTAAACCAATAAGAGCTCTGTAGGGGATGCCAGTAAAATCAACCAGTCATACCCTTCCTCTAAGTGGGCGGGCATTGGCACCAAATTATTCATGATCACCTCTTGTTGCTGTGAAGTCCTCCAATCAAAGATGAGTCTGTTTGCTTTTCATCTTAGTGTTAGCGGAGTTTACTCAGGAGCCGAGAGGCTGCTAGCTGCTGTTTTCTTAAGCCCCTTTCACACATAGGTCCCAGTAATTTACTGGGACCACATTCTCGGGTCAAACAAGAATTAACGCCTTCCACACGTGAAAATTAGCCACAGTAAATTACCGGGTCCGCTATCTTCACACCTGATGGAATTAATGTACCCGATATCACCTACAAGTGGGAATAATGCAAGGAACATAGCTTTATCTGATCAAACCAACCTCCGCAGAAAAATTTCATCTGGAAATTAAGTCTGTCAAACAGCTAATTAGCCACAACAAACAATGGCTTCGGGACCGGTGGTTCTTACAGTGGTCAGTAGCTTTCTGAAATCTACAGAAGAAATACAATTTCTGTACCTTTCTCAGTCAGAGAAGCAACAAGGGCACAGGTGTCAAACTCAAGGCCCGCGGGCCAAATCCGGCCCGTCAAGGTAAATTACCCAGCCCTCGAGAGCCAATAAAAAAGACATATATCCTTTTAAAGTGTATAAAGTGGCTAACCTGTGCCTTCTGTAAGTGTGACTCAACCCAATATCAACTTTTTTTTTTGCAGATAAACTGTATAAACTGGGCCTAAGGGTGCTACTTTTATGTTACTGTGCATTTTTTATACTACTATGTGAACTGAAATGAAAAGTATTGTCTCTACACATGCAAGCGACCCTTTTAATGACTTCATGATGCCAAAGTGGCCCCATATAGAAATTAGTTTGACACCCATGAACTAGGGGGAAGAGCTAAACGATGACTAGAGCAGGACCTACGACATCATGCAAATGCTTGCCTTAACCAGGAATGTATCGGCTTTATTCACACTAGAGCAGTTCCTACTACTGTTTGTTACAGATGAACTTTTTTTCCCTTTTTTTGAACAGCATAAAAACAGATGGTCAGAGGATGAAAGGTGAGAAGCCTTGCAATTCAAGGTCACATTTACAGCCATTCACATTTATAGTCGGTTAAAGTAAAACAACCTCTTTCCAGCCAGAAGAGGGCTGCTCCAAATGTTCTTAATGCTGGATCTAAACAACCAAATGACAATGGCAGCACTACTTTGTTCAGCCGGCTCAAAGGCAAAACCTCCATGATTTCACATTTCTTTCCTCCAATGTCACTATGAGATAGAGACCTCAGAGGCTCCCAGTCTGTCAGAGATGTTGTCATTCTCAGCCAAGCAGAACAACACAGATAAATGACAGAGATGTCATCCCTGTGCTGGCCACAAAGCTGAAGTCAAATCTACCCAAGACCAAATGTAAACTGGTCCTCTTCTTCTTCAACCCTAAATCTGGATCTTTCCTGTTCTTCTGTAGAAGATGAGATACTGTAGGGATGAATCATTGATCTCACTTAAACAAACACTATATTGCCAAAATGATTCACTCCTTTGCCTTCACACACATCCGGACATGAGTGACATCCCATCTTAATCCCCAGAGTTAAGCTATGTAAGTAGCTACAGCTGCCCTGGGGCACACTGACAGAGGCGAGGTTGCCATGCACCAGTACCATCTGCCTGCTGATCACCACCAGCAGGCAATGCAGGTGAAGTGTCTTGCCCAAGGACACAATGACAGAGACGGTCAGTGCAAGGGATCGAACCGGCAACCCGCCAATTGCAAGACAAACTCCGTAACCTCTGTGCCACGTCACCCTTTGTAGAGACAAACTCCTGAAAAACAGCCTTACACTATACATCTCCCCCTACCAAACTTTATACTTGACACAATAAAGGCAATGCTAATTCTCCTGATAAATGCCAAATGTTCAGTAATCCATTGGACTTAGTCCAGTAATGGTGTGTTTTAAACCACTGCATCTGGACTCTTGTATTGCACTTGATGATGCAAGTTGTGGATGCAGATGCACGGCCATGAAAAAGCCATTCCCTGATACTCCCTATGCACCATTCTTGAGCTAATCTGAAGACCAGGGGTATTTTAAAAATCTGTAGCTGTTGACTCTGTACAAAGTAAACAACGTTTGCTCACTATCCACCTGGCATCTGGTGAACCCACTGATTGATGTGATATATACAGTATATATAGAGAAATAAAACCACAGATTCATATGTTCTGTGACTTCTGGTGTTACTTTCTGCAGCAGGACAAAAAAAGTTGACAAAAAAAATGTTTAGGAAATAACATACAAATGAGCTGCCCTGATGTTTTTGGAGACTGGATTTGTTTTAAGAAGGTACAACTCCACTTTGGTCTGTGGCTTCAAAAACTGCTAAACTGGATCTACATTAAATTAAGATGCTATGTGAGTTAATCACTGCAGGTAAGATATTAAATACCTATAAGATTGTTCTCATTTACACATATCCTGAACTGTCTATTAAAACAAGTTAGATTCACTATTGTGGATGTTTAAAAACAACATTCCCTAAAAATTTGAAGTAAAGGCGTGGGATTGTTTGCAAAGAACAGGATTCCTGCTGCATGTAAAACCAGCAGTGTTCTCAAAAAAAGATGAACTGCTTCTCCTCCTACCTGTGAAGACAACAGAGCCGTAGATACAGCCAAACACCTAAGCCTCCATCCAGTGCTACATGTCTTTAGGTAACAGTTCAGGTTGATCATGTTAAGATCATGAAAATGCCTCTAATGTAGAAGGTAGGAAGTCTGATAAATATGATGTTTTACGACAAAGCAGATGAATGTTAAAGCTGTGAAAGCTAAAAAAAAATGCACAAACTCTGAAAAACTCAAGACACTAAACAGCCTAAACATTAAGTAAACCATAAAAATATTGAGCGGCGTTAATCAAAAACTCACAAAGAGCTTCAAAGATCATTTCACTCGTCATATCCTCTCATCTCTCTGATTCATCCTTTGTGGGTTTTGTTCCTTTCTTCATTCTCCCTCCACTTTCTCTGTATTCTCACTTCCTCCTCCTCCGTCTGACACGTGAACCCTCCATATTGTGTTCTTTATCTCCTTTCTGGTGATATCCTTTACCTGTTCCAGCTCTACCGTGACTTCTTTTGTCCTCAGACGTCCATTCTCCTTGAAAACCCTGCAGGACCGTTTATTCAGTCCTTCACTTCCTGTCTTCTCTGTTCACGAAGATCGTTTTTTTTCGTTGATAATGTCCATGTCTGACCTCCTTTATTGTTTTATTGTAAACACATTTAACTGGTTCTTATTTCCTTATGGTTACTTATCTCTATTCTGCCTTTTTAAAATAATTTCTGGTCAAATAACGGTTGAATTATTCTTTTTATCTTCACTTGGAAGCCTCCTTTTTCAATTTCTTTATCTTTGTTATTGAGGCTTTCTCTGTTTAAATCCTGGTATTTGGGAGAAAAGCATGCATTAGAGTCAAGGTGTGGCTAAAATTGTGGGAATTTGGTCTTACGCTTTATTAAATTCATCATTCTAACCTATTAAACGCTTTGCTAACGTCTTCATAAAATCTATCACAAATATATTTACAAACCTTGAACTTCCCACATTTTGACATGTTATAACCACAAACTTGCATGCTTGTTTATGTTTAGTCTTTATGATAGGCCAACACAAAGTTGCACATAATAACTGAATTGAACTGAAGTGGAAGAGAAATAATTTTAAAATCTCCAGTCAACCTTTTGAATTTTTTAAACAAAGACACGGTAGGCCGCCCAAGTGGCACCTAAACCCTGTTATGTGTATCCAGCCTCCACCACCATTCTGATGGCCTGTTCAAGGTGATGTAAGGTGTTCATTTCCCAACACACAGCATTTGTATGGAGACCAAAAACTTAATTGTTAGTCTAGTCTGACCGAAGCACCATCTTCCTTGTATTCCACACACTCTTACAGCCCAAAATAAAGCTATACTGCAGGGAAACATTATAAGTATACTGCCCTTCCACAATTCACACCCTCTTTTTTTTCTTTTCTTTGCATATAAAAAGGAAATAGTTTAGTCAAAAATGTCTGTAATCGTACATAATCATGGCTGAATAAACATGGACTGTGGCAACCTGTGCGCAGCTCTTCTGCTGGTTTTCTTTTAACAATGGTCGTTCCTCATCCCTCTGTCTCATTAAGGCCAGATTTATGAAGTGCACAGCTAATATCTGTTCTATCAAGACTCCAACCTAACCCCTGTGTTCACTAATGTATTCTAACAACCCCCTGAGGCTTTGAATGAACAGCTGCATTTATACTTTTAATAAGGTACACACATCTGGAACTATTTACTAAATAGGGGACTGCTGCATGTGTGGTTGCACTGGGTTTTATTTAGGCGTATCAGAATAAAGGGAGACTAAATACACTTTCCAAATTTGTATTTTTTTTTAAACTTTCAAAACCACATACCTCTTTTCTGCTGCCAGGGTTGAGCAAGCTCTGCAGCAACAAAGTATTAACCTTTAAACTGAACTCAGTAAAGAAGTACAAACACATGAAATCTAAATAAATAAAAAAACGCCAACTTTTGGACGGATGATGAAAAATAATGTTGGCAAAAGCAGCTAATATTATTATTATTATTGTCCATTAAGTGGCTGGGTATGCGCTGACTTACGGACATGATGAAAAACTTCTTGTCCTATGTGTATGTAGCCGGGAGAATGCGATTACAACTAAAACCTCATTGCTTTACTCCAACCTCTCCTCTATTGGTGTCAGCACGAGGACCCGTAGCGGTACATCTTGTCCCTGCCATATTTTTCCTCCGGATTTGCTCATCTCAGAGCCGCTCCTCTCGGCTCTATCCATCCTTCCATCGCCCACTCGTCTTTGTTCCTCACAACACAAACTTCCCCAGTGTCATGTCTCCGCTCCTATCTCAGTGCTGCTGTTTGTGCTGAGGGCTACAGAAGGAGGCAGGGAACAGGGGAGCCGGCAGATGAATCAGCTGACTCCAAGGCAGAGGACCAAAGATGCAGACCAATGGAAGCAAGCAGCCACTGCTGATTTTTAATGTTGTATGGCTAAACTATCAATATATAAAGTTTAATGAAAATTAAGAAAATTATTTATTTTTACCATGGTGTGTGCCTGATCCACATTGCCCAAGTCTATGTGGAATGTTTTTTATATGATTCAGCTACAAAAAATGTTGTCACATCAATCTTAAATTCCAATCAGCTTCATCAAACTCATCTGTTTGATGAGATGTGTGGCATTTTGAGTTTGTAACTTTTTGAGTGATGTTCTGGTTGGTGAGTCTAGCAGAACCAGAAGATCACGTGTCCCTGTCATACAGCACTTTATACAATAAGGGAGTTAACAGGAGTTACATACTTTACCTTTTAACTGATCTGAGCAATAATCAGCCTCTAAAACTAAACTTGTTACAGAAATGCTGAATGTATCCCAACACTCTGCGATATTTAAAGCAACTCCAACTGAAGGTGTCTCTAGTTTTTGACAGGGTGGAAAAAATATTCCAACTTTTGCCATCGTGCATAGCATCAATTAATTTCAAGAAGCAAGGACAAGGCCATGGTATTCTCAAACACACAAACTACTCAACCACCCTGAGGATCAATACGGTGAGTTCATCTAAAGATGCTAAAGTTTTACACTTGCTTCCATTCAACATTTCACTCAATGGCGATTTTACTGCTTTTAAGTTATCTGGACCTCCTCTAAAATATTTGGCTCAAAATTTAAAACATATCAACATATCAACATGGGTTATAATGAGGCTCATTTTTTAGATTAAAAGTACCTTTAAACGTAACGCTTAGGCAAGTATTAAGCATATTTTTTGTTAAGCCCATATTTCTTTTTATTTAAATATTCTAATCTTAAATTGTCACGTTCTGGTTTATGTTTAAGGTATTTTGCCCTCCTTCCTTAGGTTCTCTGGTTGCTTTGAGTTTTGTCTTGTCTAGGTTCTTGTTTACTGTTAGTTTATCCTGTTTTGTCATCAGTTTTAGTCTTAGCTTTATTTTCTGTTTTAGGTTTGTACTTCAGGGTTGTTTTGTTCTTTATTAGATCGTGTGTGTGTAGTTTGTTTCTGTCCACTTGTCTTGTCAGCTATTTATATTTGTCTGATCTGTTCTTGTTTTGAGCCTCAGCACTGATGTCTGGTCTAATTACTTATTCTGCACACCTGCCTAACTCCACCCCTGCTGCAATCACTTCTCACCGGTTCCACCTGCTTCCACCTCCATATAAACTGTTGAGACCAGACATCAGTGCCAGGTCGTCTGTTTGAGTATAGGTGAGTCTCCTCCTGCAAGTTTGTTTATTGGTTTGCTTTTGGATTTTTGACTACTTGTTCCCCAGAGATCTGAGCCACCCTGTTTCTGTCTGTTCCTGCCCAACTGGACTGTTTGTTTCTCTGCCCTTTTTGGATTTTGTTAATAAATATTATTTTACCGAACCTCTGCTGGCCTGGCTGAATTCTGGGTCCCTTGCCTCTGATTCATGACATAAATGTCGTGTTTTCATTATTTGTTAGAAAAAAATCGTTATTAACAGAAATAAGGGCTTTAAAACATCGGTCTGTGAGTAATTATCTATATAATATGTTTACCTTAGTTAATTGGGTTACTGAAACAAATGGACTTTTTGATATTTGTCTAATTTATTGAATATGACCATGAATACACATTTAGAAATAAATTACATAATTATTTCAACTCTTCACCGGGCCAAAAATCCTTATAAGCAAAAATACAAGAGGGAATGTAGGATCACATACATTAGAATCATTATATTTCAAAATTATTTCACAGTTCCATGATTACACATGTAGCGATAACTTGCAATTCTGACAGTTTCACCTCATCTCTCATAAGTAGTGATAATTGACGCCTTTCACCCTTAACTACCCAAAGAATGTGGACATGTGCTTTAAAGAACATGGAGGGATTTCAATTTGGATAATCAGGGATATTGTAGATGACCAATACTTGCCACCTCTGTTTCCAACCAGGGCATCTTACCACAGGGTTTTGGAGCTGTGCACAAACCTCTCAGTCGGATGTTTCCTATTGAGACTGAGCTCCAGAGGGTTCAGGGTTGCATCTGCTTCCCAAATATGCTTTAAAAACTGAAGGAAATGTAGCTACTTTATGAGAATTTCTGATTCTTCAGAAATCGAAGCTGTCTCAGAGAAGCCTGAATGTTTTGTTATGAAGAGCAGAAAAGGCCGATTCTGAACGTGTGCTGTGATATAGCCTGTAAGATGTCAGCAACATGCTCTCAGCTGCCTCTGGGCCTTCCCTGCGCACGCTGAGAGATGCTCGTGCACAGTGTGGGACAGGCAAGCCTGCTGCAACGACAGCCGCCGCACATCAGTGCAAAGAGTGGGAGGAAGCCCAGACAGGTTTGTGTGCGTCCTGCCTTTTTCATCACGTGTGTAAGGACATAAGCATGTCTGGCATGCAGTATGTTTTGCTGAATACTGATGCACCATGAAGCTGTTCCTAAATGTGACAGGAGGATAAAGATTGGACTGATGAAAGCTTGTATTTTCACTTGTTTAAATGTCCTCCAGCAATCGTTTTTTTGTATTTTTGTATAATTTTAACAAAAATCACACGTCAGAAATCATCAATACCCTTTTCTATGGTGACTGTAAAAAGCCATAGTCCAATTTTTTAGCTCCTTCCACAGGTCCTCTAATGAGATTCAAGTGGAGACCCTGGTCGGGACAAATCTAAATGTTAATATCGCTTACAGTCAGAAGAAAGAATGTTATTAAAATTACAAATTTCTCTAAATCTGAATCTGCCATGGGTATGAATAATTCTAAGTCTAATGGTTTATGTGACACGTTGATTTACCAAGGAAATATTTGACGGAGTAATTTGATTTATTAAATATTTGAAAGCAGCACCTCTAAGTCCTGAACAGTTGATTAGGGTAACTTCTAAAATGAAACTGAGAGCTCGGAGGAGAAAAATTAATGTGGTGCTTTACTGTATTGTAATGTTGCGCCTCCTTTTGGTGTGCCCTCATTTAAAAAACGTCCAACAAAATGGGTCAAACATTTAACTTTTATTTACTTCTCTCCTGATGCAGTGAAGTCTTTGCAATGAAGATTAGAGTCCAGAGTCCTTCTTAGGTTTTATGACAGTTAAATACATTTTATGACCATAACAGTTTCTAACAACTGGCATTTTTCAACATTGCCAACACTGATAAAATATAAAAAAGTTAACAGTACAAACATTTTTAATCTGACATGTACTTGCAGTCAAATCAGAGGTTGAAACATCGACGTTCACTGCCATCCACAGCCTGTTTTTTCTCTGGAAGGATTGCACGTGTTACTTTTAGCTAACAATGAACCTCGCCATCGATGAAATAAAGAGACGTGGAATAGAATACCTAAAAATACGGTGAAAATAACATCAAGATGCTATTATTAAAGAAAAGTTGTATACGCTTTCAGGGGTTTATATTATTTATCCAAAGACATTCAAAATACATTACCTCAATGCAATTAAGTTGTTTCTCTGAGAATTACCCAGAATCCCTTGCTACTCATATTACTGACAGCAGGTGCAGACCAAACTGCAGATGGTGCTGTTGTCCTATTAAGCAGAATGTATGTCTAATGTCCCCAGAGGCCTATTCAGCTGTGTTACATCTGCGCTGTATTTTTTTTAATTTACATTAAAAAAAAGAATAGGCAAGCCTGTTCTGCTTTCACATCACCCACAGTTTGGTATGTAGTAATGTCATGTAAGTTGCTTTACCTTTGTCTAAATTTGCATGCAAAAAAAAAAAAAAATTTGAGATGAATTTTCCTGTTAAACTAATCTAATTACCTTGCCAGATTTAAACATTGTAAAATTGTATAATCAGGATACAAATAACACAAACAGGACCAGGGGGAGCAGATTATTCTTTCTAAAATGGCATTTTTGCCCCAACATACCCTAAAATGTGCACTTTCATAAAGAGTGGAAGAGGCCGATGCTGTGCTCCTAACCTCCGCGTTATCAGCGCTTCAGCAAACGTTTGTCATTTAGCTCAGCACCTCAGAAATGTTCACCTTTCATCGCCACCCTCAATGTGTTTGAGTGTGATCTCTCTCAGACGGAAGCTGCGCGCACAGCTGCATCGGTGTCACATGTTTTAGGGCAAAACCCTTAACTCATGTTCCCCGACAGCAGCAGAAAGCTTCTTGTCTGACAACTCCGAAAGAACGTGTGTATTTTAGTGTGGAATCCAAGAGGTCAACAGTGAATCGTGTGGGTGTGTCAGGTGTTAGTGATGTTCCACTAATCATGCGGACAGGACGGAGGTGACTGGAGAAGGTCAGAGCTGAACAGGCTCTCTAAAGGATGGTTAAAGTGTGACATTTCTTCTTGAGGAAAAACTATTTCAAGATGTTTTTTTTATGTACACACACACATCTGTTTATGTCCATGGTGTAAAAAATGGTTTCACTTTTGAAATCGACTGCGGGCAACACTGAGTTTTTACAAACTGCAAAACATCTGCAGAACAAAGGTTCAAGGAGAACCTTTTCAATTCTTTTTACACATAAAATCTGAGCGCAGCACATTACTGTTAAAATGTGGAGGTCTCAGAAAAAAAAAAAAAAAAAACTAGGTGCTTCAGAAAGGTGCAGTACAAAAACAAAAAAATAACATTTTTGATTTGTAATTAAAGGAAACAAAATCTACCAAATACTGGCATCTGAATGCTGCTTAGTGGGGAAACGGCTGGGATGAGAGTCAGCTCCTCTAAGTCTAAGGCTGTGGAGAGTAAAATTCTGATCAAAGAGATCCTACATTTCAGATTTTCTGTAACATGCCTAAAAATAGCAAAGAATTACAACCTGTTTCAAACTTGCATTCTGTCGCTATCTATCAACTTAGCCATCTTTGTAGTTGAACAAGCTCTACATCTAAGCAAACGTGTACAATCATGGGAATAATAACTAAGTACACCATTAATGTTTCTGTATGATTGAGGAGGTAGGAGGAATCAACGGCTGTTGCTCATCAATCTGGGAATGGTTGAAATCATTTCCAAGCTATTTGTAATTTGGTAAATTTACAGAGAGACAAATTATTTACAGGAGGAAAGTCTCACGCTCTATAGGTCTAAGCATGTTCAGGGCGGTCATGGAGCATAATAAAAAGACTGGGCAAAGCATTGCTTGTTAGAAAGAGTGGAAGGACATAGCAATTATTCTCTAAAAGCAATTTGACAGAATGATTTAGCTTTGCAAAGCTGCATCTGAATGACTTGTGTAACAATCTCCTTCAGACAGACTAGACCAAACGTTTGGCTATGAAGCGCATGTCCGCAGAAATACGACATATCAGCACAAACACAGGCATGGAGAACTGATAATTTGGGGGTAATTTTGCAGCTACACCACCCGGTCACCCTGCTGTCCTGTCACTGAGATGACCATGGATTCTTCTGTATGTCTGTCAATGGGTCAAACGACTCCAAACACAGAAACAAATCTCCAATGTGTAGTTGGATAGTTGTTGAAATACTGACATGAGCCTGACCGAAATGCTGTGGCAGAACCTTGAGAGAGCTGCACTTAACCAAATGTCTTCAATCCTTAAAGAACTGAAGCGATGTTGCAAAAAGGAGCATGGAGAAACATTCTTCCCCGCCAATGTGAGAGACCGACGAAGTCAGACAACAAACAACTCCCTAGAGGCGTTGCAAGTGAAGATGGAACTACAAGCTGCTGGATCACGTAGTGGATGTTTTTTTGTTTTTGTTTTTTTCTTGCATGTCAAAGATTTAGCTTTTTTTTTAGATGTTTGTCAAAGAAAATCTACCTTAGTTCCAGCAGTTTTGGTCAAGTTTCATTGTTGATAAAACACAGTCTCGTTGCAAACCCGGATGCGGAGGCACAGGGTAACCATGGTGACACATACCACTGCAGATGTCACTCCGACCTATTCAAAGTCCCCTCAGCTGGGTCACTCAACAATCAAAATACATCAGCGGAGCCACTCCGTGACATTTCAACTGCTTGACTGTTTGTGGGAATAAAACACTGCATCGTCTGCTGAAAGTCCAAAGAAAAAAAAACAATTTCTTCCCAAAGGTAAGAAGAAAATATCCGTCAGGTGTTGCCGAAGCGCCTCATTTATTTATCTAAAACACAACCTGTGTGCTATCTGCTCCACAGCAGCAGGTTTTTCTATCAGCCAGACTAAAATTGCTTGTGTTTCCTTCAGCCATCAACAAAGAAATGAAAAAAAAAAAAAAACTTCCCCACATTAAATTAGTCGGATCCTCTTATGGAAGAACTTTCTGCTGTTACCGTTAAGAAAGTGGCAGATGGGAAAGAACAGTTTCATTTTTCTCATTAACAGCTAGTTTGTGCGGTTTAGAAAAAAAAAAAAATCCACTCTCTGCTCAGCGCAGGATTCGCCGCATTCAAGCATCTGAAAACAAATTTTCCAATCTAACCTGACTTACAAACGGCAAACATAACACATTTAGCAAGAGGTGACCATGACAGAGGATTTAACACAAACATCTGATCAAAAACACCAGAAAACCAACTGGTTTTCTTCTTTATTTTTAGCA
Source organism: Fundulus heteroclitus (assembly GCF_011125445.2). Taxonomy (NCBI): domain Eukaryota; kingdom Metazoa; phylum Chordata; class Actinopteri; order Cyprinodontiformes; family Fundulidae; genus Fundulus; species Fundulus heteroclitus. Next base: position 23,892,162 of record NC_046370.1, read on the forward strand.
TTCCAAAACCATATGCCAGATGTTAATATACACAGTTTGAAAAGACAATCAACCATTTTTTTATACCATTTTCACTGTCTGACATGAGTGGTCAGTGGTTCAGGTCAGTTAGGAAAAAATAAATAAAATGTGTTAATTGCCAGAGAACCTTTTTAAACAGTTATATCCACCTGTGTATTATATTCGGTACATATCCAGCTGTAAATTTAGTTCACATCAGTAAAATTATGTCTATAATAGTATACATCTCTATATTTATTCAATAAAAACCCATGTCCTGTACTTATGGAACCATTGTTTATCCTGCACTTGCTGCTATTGCACTTCTGGTTAGACCTAAACTGCATTTTTTGCCGTGTACCTGTACCTGTGTAATGACAATAAAGTTGAATCTAATCTAATCAAAGTCTGATGTTAGTATTTCGTAAAACAACTTTTTAAACTCTATGACTAGGGTTAACATTTATGATATCCTTCAGCAACCTTCTTGCAATAGTTTGCTAGCATTTTACCCCAATTAACTCTTTTGACGAGGTCAGATGAGGACCATCTCTGATTCCCTCGTGGCAATGAAGTAGGGTGACCAGATGTCCCAATTTGTGTGGGAATGTCTCGTCTTTTTCACTGTTGTCCCGGTGTCCCAAAAAACTGAAACAATGTCCCGCATTTGACAGGGCCAGGTTCAAAATAGTCAAACTTATTGCACATGTGCTTTTCTGAAATAAAGAAGGCAGAGCTGCGGTCATTGTTGAGTTGTGCGGGTTGTCAAGCAGTGAAACCAGAATGCTCGTGAAATAAAGCAAAACATATTTTGATGAATACAGAATATTGAGGGAAACTACGTCAAAGTGGGCTGGTGCCCATCTCCAGCAGTCAATGGGTGGAGAAGGGGACGCGGGGGACATCCTGGACAGGTCGCCAGCCACAGGGCTAAAGTTGAGAACTTTTTATCAAAGTTGAATAATGCTTTTTATAAACTTGTTAGTACTAATAATTCATTGTTGTGCACTGAGAGGCAAGGCATCGTTGATTATCGCAATGTGCGATCTGTGTTACATCAAAATGTATGACGTCGTCATAATGTTGGTTATCGTGTCCCGCATTGTCCCTCACAAGCATCCTGTTGTCCCACGTTTGCTTATTTGAGATCTGGTGATCCGATGAAGAAGTGAAAGCTGTTCGTTAACCTTCAGTTGAACCGTCAACTTTAGCTTATTGAATAACATGTTTGAGAGGTAAGATTCAGGAGAAAGAAACAAACCGTCCAGCGGCACTTTTTCCCCTCTTATCAAAAGATTCAGAAAAGCTTCCTGACCAGAAATCTATACCGTCTCTCAAGGTATTTTCTGTGTCTAGCCACAGGTCTCTTCCCACAGGTATGTGCCGTGAAACACTTCAAACTCTACTGACTACTTTTGATGCTAAGATCAGTACGTTTGCTCCTAGTTCCTCTTGGATGTTGTAGTTCCTCACAGTATTTCAAAGTCAAAGCTTGCCCATTGTACTGAGGAAGCTTCTTTCTGCTACTTATTCCCAGGATTTCATTTGTTTAGCCAGGATCCTAATCTCATAACCATACGTGAAGATTGGAACGTAAACCAAAAACTGTAAAACTGAGAGCTGTTTGTCTATTGGATTGGCTATTGCATTGAAAATGTACTGAGTTCAGACTTTGCATGCCAGTGAAAATCTTTCAGCCTGTTGGACACAGTCACTGCAGTAGAGCTCATATTTATTCCAGATTCTGAGGCCCAAGATGATAAAGGTCACAGGCAGATTTGGAAAAAACAAATGACAAACAAAGGAGTGAGGAAAATTTTGTTTTATCACAGTCTAGGGATTTTCTAATCGATTCTTCTCCAACTGATTCAACACATGTGTTTAATTATATTCAACCTATGTGATTAAATGCAGACTTGATTCAAGCATAGTCCAATCCATGACATCCATGACGCAGCTCAGTCCATTTCAGTTGATCAAAACAATTTGTTAGAAAGAAATGTTCTCAGAAAACAACAGATGACAGCTTTTGGTCTTTTTTTTCTGTCACTTTACTACCGCCTCTCCTCTCCCTGTACACGCAATTACCATGATTACATCTGATTCTCTGCTTCTAACGTCTGAGCGGGAATCCAATTTCTATAAGAATGCGTGGGAGGCGCCATGGCCGTATCCTCCAGCTTTTTTTTCTGTGTGATCATGAGGTACACCCAGGTCGAGTATGGCATATAATCCTCCTAGCATGCTCCGGGTGAGCCCTGGGGCCTCTTTTCAGTTAAACAGATAACGTCCTGGGAGACTCAGATCAGATGATGAAAAACATCAGCTGCCTTCTTCAGAAACAGAGGAGCAGGAGATGTCTGAGGGTGAGCTGTCGAGAGGAATCATTATTTCAGTCGCTGCAGCTTTCTGCCACTGAACACGTATAAAAATCTGATGGGCTGATTGATTTTTTTTTCAACTCTTCCTGCTGCTGTGAACGATTTTCTTTGGTTTAAATGTTAATATGACAAAAGCTGAGAGTTGTTTGGAATGTCACTCTACAGGACGTGAGTGGAAAAATGCGGAAATACACACAAACTGTTGAATTACAAACTATACACTTGAGTTGGTTAAAGCAGGATGTAGATTCCAAGTTGGGCCTATTGCAAAAATTTAAAACAAAGGAACGGCTCGTTCACTCAGAGCACTGACACCGAGATTAATCTTTTAGCCATCACTAATAAAAGAAAAGCACCACACCAACTGTCAATAAAACAAAACTGTATTCACAATCTGGAAGCCCACTGGGTGATGTTCTCCCTGAAAAAGCACCTGACCATCAACAAATAAGCAATGCAGCAAACAGCCATCGAATATCACCAACTAAATCCGATTCTCCACCTCAGCATCAGGACCAGACTGACGGTTGTGCAATGTTTTCAAACAGCAGGAACATGTCGAAAGCAGAACAAAACAACAGCATCCTTACTGATAGTTACTAAAATAGTTAAAATGAGGAAAATAAATTCCTCCATAATCTCACAGGACAGCAGTGAGAATGAAAAGCCGAACATGTCAGAACATTTCTTCTGAGAAATTAAAATGTAAAAACAGAATAATCAGTCTGAAAGTAGCTGACTTTTAATAAGGATGCCAAACCTACAGCTGTTTCTTAAAAAAATGATAACATATATAGTCAAAGCCTGTGCAGTGTTGTATGCCATCTGATGTCTGCAGCTGTTGTTAGAGACAAAAGCACTGCAGGTGAGCAGCGAATGTGACAAAGAACAGCTGGAGATGTATAGATTAGATACTGTACAGCTCCCTAAGCAGGTAAAACAGAAGTCCTTAAGGGTTTGGAAATAAACCCCATTTCTCATGGCATGATTTCATCTCAATTCTATAATAGGCAATTTAACCAGAAGTAGGTGGAATGTTCCCTTCAGGTCGGGGGTCAATCTAAGCTCACTTGGTGTTTTCATTTTGAATGCAGGAACAAGCAAGAAATTAAAAGACAGATTTGTCTACAGTAATGAGGGTATTGCTTTGGTCTGTTACGTTGGGGGGAAAAAACCCCAGCTAAGCTCAAAAGTGAAGTTCAGGCCTAGCTGCTCCATCTGTTTCAGTCCTCACCAATCCTCACTGGATATGGATCGAGACTGAAAGGACCAGAACCTGAACAGCTGTATAAAAACAAAGGGATGAGTTTCCGCTTTGTTTCATTGAGATGGGGGATTCTGCCCTATTGAGGGGGTGAGGAGCTCCATCATCTGTGAGGAGCTCAGAGTAAATTCACTTGTCTTAAAGGTTCTATATCGTCCTTTTTAAGCCTTTCAAAGTCAAACTATAGGCATATATATGTGCCTTTGGCCCTACATAGTATTCCTTTGTTATTAAATGTTGGCTATCTTTTGGGGCTATTTTTCTGACCCAGAAGAAGGACGCTTGCCTTCACTGCAACGCCGGCTCTTCCCATGTGGGGTCGCCCTAGAGCCGCTGCAGCATTGTATCAAAACAGAGCAGTTGCTGTGAGGATTAGGTGCTAAAAGAGCCACTTCATCTCAGCCTTGAGCAGAAATGATCGCGCCCTGCTTTACAACACATCGGTTTGGGCGTGCTGTGTACTGGGCAGCGGCGGCGCGGTAAGGGTAGGTTCTTCCTAATTCTAATTAGTATGGACTATGGATGTCTAAATTTGAGATGTTGGCAAACCCATAATTTAAAGGAGGGACTGACCAGGGCACCTCTGCACCCTGATGTCCAACAAGCAGCTCCATCCAACTGACCGTAAAGACAGATGGATACATTTCCCTGAAGCCTCAAGTTTAAATAGAGCAAATTCTGTATTGGAAGAGCTTCCTAACCTTTAAGAACATAACAAGATTTCCACATAAACCTATTGATCCTGAATTGTCAATAGCTGCAACAGAGCCTACTGAGGTGCCAATTTGTCAGACTCCTTGAACTCCTCTTTCTACTAACACAGTGTCCCTTTGTATAGAAAGCTGATAACATGACACAAACACCCAGCTCAAACCCTCCACTAAAGCCTGCCCTGATCGACCATGTCACATCTGGGCACTGCTAAACGGAGGTGTGAATGCACCCATAAAATCTTAAGGATGGTCTTCAGAAGCGCTCTGGGACACATATCTACATTAGTTAATCAGTCTGAACGCAAACTGTCCTGGGTCATACAGAAGAACTACCCACTGGTCTGAGGGGATATACCTGGATAGCTGCTGTAAAAAAAAAAAAAAATGGTTTTATAAACAGCACTGGTAAAATCAGGACGTCAGCTCCTCAGTTAAACAGCTGTTTGGACCATTCTAAAGACAAATGCTTTACAGGTCAAACTTCTGATCCAGTACGTCAGGATTTTATTGATCAACCGATATCATCCGCAAAGTTTGGGTGAGCAATTTTTATTTGTAGTATGTTGTTTCATTTTCACCAACTTTAAAAACGACTCATGCAAAGCCTGTACAATCGCTTTATATGGGAAATTACCCCTCACTTTTGCACACTGTAGTGTGTGGAGGCAAGGTTTGTGGAGCAGCTGCTGGCTACCAACAAGCTCTGTAAGCCCCACCTCCTTAATCCTCGTTTACCTTTCTAACACTTAATCGGTTAAACTACATAATTTAGGTCAGATTTTAGATTGCAGCAAATAATTATACAAACATATGGCTTGGTTGAATCTGACCCCTTCCGATAGCTGAATGTTAACGGGGAAGTGAATGTCTCTGGGATGTCGCAGAAGCATCAGTAGATCTGCCTATTGCTCAGCAGACAACGGTCTGTGACGAGGCTGCATGTTTGTCTGCATGTAGAGCTGGATAATTACCCGAGTGCTCAGGACAGAACGCCGGCTGTAAATGGTCATTATCAGTCTTGCCTACCAACACCGGAATCAGCCAGGAAGAATTATTGTGGCAGGTCTGAACGCAAACTAACTTTGAGCTTAATGACAGTCAGGTGTTTGCTGAGGGGGGGGGAAAAAACAATTGTTGTAAGCAGAATTAACATTTGAATTAGGATAAACTTCCTTCCTGCTGTTTATCTCTGCACTTCATGCGAGAAAATCCCTTACAGAATTATGCAGCAGTTTCCCCTAACGAACATATGTAATATAACCCTCTACTCGAATAATCACGAGGGATAGCTTCAGGACCTGAAGGTTACGGCTGTACCGTGGAGAAAAAAGAAGTGTTCTCGCGTTTCTAAAATGAAGGTCTCAAAATTGACACAGATAGTAATATTCCAGTAAACATGCTCCATGCAAACAAACAAACAAAAATTAACAGGTCACCCGAAGATACACTTTTTACTATCTTTTTAAAAGAATATTTGATAAGTGGTTCACTGAGCACAGAGGAACACAACGTTCCCAAACAACCAGGAAGCTCTTTTAACGGGGATACAGAGGGTTCAGCCAGCAGTGGATTTAACTTCTTTTTTTCCCCCCAGCATAGACACTTTTTTACTAAAATGGAGTGAGTATAGAAAAGAAATCCTGGGGAATATCATCCATCATCTGCATTGTGGCCTTTAGAAATTCCCCTCGCTTTGGTAAATCGGGTCCTTGAATTGGCGGAACTCACACCGGCTGATGTGCGGTTTATTAAAGTGTTCAAACACGAGCGGACCACCTTCATCCCGCCTGCTCAGGCCCCTCTGAAAGAAAACACGGGTTGCGGAATTGATTTTTCAATCAGCACTCAGACCTCCTGAAGAGCCGCTGCGCTCAGCTGAAGCCTTCACCTGTCGGGCTCCTGCTGCGATCTCCGTCACTCTGACCTCAGGTGTGATCGCTTCATAAACCTGCCGGAGCACAAGCGGTTCCATCCGCACAGCACGACCCCGTGTAACGCTCGGCATGTGGTGCTACTCTTTGAATGAAGAAGATTCTGTACTCTTTTTTTTTGTCCCGTGTTTAATAAGACTCATTTCATTTTTTTTTTTTGGTCCTTCTATTGTTTCCACTTTTCCTTCAGTCTGTGTTTGCTTCTTGTTTCTAAATAAATAGGTATTTTTGTCGTACTAACGCTCAGTGTGGCACCATGACGCTTCGTCTCCAGAGTTTTGTAAAAGCTTTTGTGAAGCAGAATCAAGCAGACAAATCTCTTCTCTCGTGAGAAATAAAGTATTGATGTCGTATTTGCATTTTAAACTAATGTGCAGAGTAAATTATGCTGCATCATAAAGACTCTTCTGCAGCAGCAGCAGCTCACAGGGACTCTGGGGCTTAAACCGACCCTTCTGCACAACCGAACATTATCTCCCAAATACCTGCCTGCTGTGACTCTCACCCACAAAGCTGAGGGTTTTTTCTAACAAATCAGTCCACAGATCAATCTCGGTCTACAGTCCGCCAACTGGTAAAGCGTTGGGATGCGAGTCTGATTTTTTCTGTGCAGGTAAAAGCTTCTGTCCAGACCATCCACACACTCATTTTATGTAATGCTCAAATGGATCTCTAATGAATTAAATGATATTTCCCACACATGAATCAAAAGGTGTTGCATGCATGTCTAGGTCGCAGCATGAGCCTCATCCAAGTGCTCACCAATTACACTTCATGACCCTTTGTGTTCGATGTTGAACGTGCAAAGCCTCGGATTTTCGTGACAAGTGGGCGCATGGATGCATGAAAAAGCATACACAATAATGCTTTCAATTCAATAGGTAGCACCAATAATGAAATGGACTAAAGAGACAAAAATTAAGGAGATGAAATAAATAAATATCATCCATCTGCAGTCTGCTCAAATATTACACCAGTGTGTCTAACGCAGGGTCTTTGGAACGGCTTCTTTTGATGGTTCCTAGGCCTGTTACAGAAAAAGGTAAAACTGCTTTCCAAAAATATGCTCCTTCTGTACAGAAAGGCCTCAAGGACACACTTTCAATTAGAGTCTTTACCTCTATTTAATCATTTCTGAAAGATTAAGAACAGTTTTAGAATGACTCGGTGAGATTTTAATGACAGCGTTTGTGTTGAGTTCTTTTGAGTTTCGCATTGTAGCGATGACCAGACACAAACATCCTATCCTATCATTTCTGGGACAGCTCATAGTCATGAAGGAGTCATAGCGTCCACCGTCGACTTCATGTTTCTGTTGAAGTTTTCAGAAAGTAGTCTGTGTTTTCTCCATCCTACTTCCTGAGCAGTAGCCAATTTCCCCATCACCAATTCCCACCAAGACCTCCAATGCCCTTCAGTGGACAGAGGTCACCTCCATTGATGAACAGGAGACAACCAAGTGAATAAAAATTTAATGAGGTGAAATGAGATATCTGTCCTCCCTTCAAATTATCTTCTCTGCTTGACATTTTTATAGATCATTCATGGTTATTTTAGCCCTGAGACAACATTAATAACGGACTTCAGTTAGCCAAGCATGCTGCTCATTTCCGTTTTCTCGTCATCGTCGTGATTCTCCTCCATCTGAGATTTACATCAGCATCCAAATCACCTTTCACGATGCAACCGAGACATAGTCCGGCTTTAAAGGTAAACCTCTCATGCAAACTGAAAGAAGAACAGAACTGCCCACACAATGACGATTGATTCATACCTTGCAATTCACAGCCTACCTGCTTTGAGCCGCCAACCTTTCACTCACATAATTCAATGCAGATAAGCTGAGTAAAGATGCAAGAGGAGTATATTGCATAATGGAACATATGCAGCAGCAAAAAAAAAAAAAAAAACAGTAAAAAATAAATAAAAATTCTATGTCACGTTTTCCCACAAAACTGGTTCCAGCACTAATTACAGCATGCATATATTTTGCATTGCCTTGTCAAAGACCAGCGCTGTCGGGACTGCAACTCTTTGTGAGGTTATAAGTTGCCCCATCTGCTGGGTTTGCCCATAAGTAGAGGACGACAGTAACCTGTTGAAAAAACAGCTGTGATGGCACATAAAAAACTGGTGGTCATAAAAACTATGACTGCTTTGCGGTCAATGTTTAACCTGACCGATATTTCTAATAAGCAACAGTGACCTCTTTAAAGCCCCAGTGTGTAAGATTTACACACTGTCGCACCATCTAGTGTCCTCTAAATGAATTACAAACGACTTTTAAGCTTGTAATGACTACTACAGAAGCCACGGAGTGTCATAAATGTGTAAATGTCCATGTATTTGGTACCAAGCTACTGCTAATAGCTATGGCCCTCATGTGAAATGGTTTTTTTTGGCACTGTTGCCAAGTCTGCTTATTATAAGCGACCTTGGGTTTTTTTTTTTTTTTTTCAAAAGTTGCTTGTAAATTCCGTGAGTCGCGTTTTTTTGGGGTTGTTTCTGAATGTAAATAATGCCTGAATCATGCACAGTGGTTTTACAGACTCAGGTGGCGATAGTGACTGTAGGACCTACTGTAACTATATGACGGTATGTTGTTTAAAACACTGTTTTATGTTGCCAGAATCAGTGCTTCAATCGAGGAAACAAACCAAGCACTTGCACCAATGTAACAGCAGCTTTGTAATATAAAAAAATACTCAATCACACTTCAGATGTAAAGATGTGGCTCGTACTGTAGGCCTGAACATCTCACTTAGAGAAAATCTCGTTTCAGAATCCAGCTATTTTATTGTATGCCAGCCCAGAGCGGTAAAACACCTTTGACTCCTCAGTTTTATTTTTGCCAACAGCCTTAATGTGCAATAACCTGACTCTCGCCAGATGGATGTGGACTTGACATATCAGAGAAGAGACTGTTTAGATTCAGACAACAATGGCGGCTCACAGCGAGGAAACAAGTGGCAACAATAGCCCCTTTTCCATTGCCACTCAAAGGCTTTTGAGAAGCCTGGGGCTTTGCAAATCACAGGTAGCGTTTCCACACACATTTACCGGAATAATTTCATTTACCCGCACTTTAATTTCCTGGGGCTTTGGTCCCCCAACCGGTCCAGTACTTCTCTGCTTTCTCTGGGCTTGTTGAGCGGGTGGGGTTGCGTGCAAGAATAAATGTCCACCTCAAGGATGGAGTAAGGAGATGAGTTTACAAACCTATCAATTTTATAACCTTAATTTTTCCCAAAAAGTTGTTTTACAATGATTTTAGGTGAGAAAGTTCACCTCCGAACTTCATCTGCGTAGTCAGTTCATCAGGGTTATGAGTCTATTTTAATTCTGCTTGGACTTGTTAGGAGCGGCAGAGAACCGCTGACAGGCGAGTCTGGCCGAGAAGACGTCAGCGTTAAGGCCGCTGCGACTGCGTTCTTACTTGGCAAGGCGGTCTGTGATTTCCTGCTGACTGGAATGGTTTGTCGCGGCTGAAAAGTCACCCTAAAGGGTTTACTAAGTTAGTGGGGGATATTTGTGCATAATGGATATCAAAAGTTAAAATCTTGGCTGGATGTTTTTGGCATTTTGAGTTCATTTTAAACTGAGGAGAGAACTCCTCAGCACTTATAGCCTGGCATTAATCTACATAAAAATAATTTTGCTTTAAACAAAAGTCCGCAACACTGTGCTTAAAACCGTCTTCCAGACAGAGTTGGATAGCTCTCCCCCTCAGGTAATGTGTGTCTGCAAAGGACACACATATTACCTGATAAGAATATTTCGAATTTTTACGAATATTTAATGCCCCTTATAATTCGGTGCGCCTTATAGTCCGAAAAATACAGGTAGTTTTTTAAAAGAATAACGACATTGCGCCATATCCATGATGGCAGCTGTACTGTTTTGGCTTTCCTTACGTTGCTCTCGTCAGCGTCACGGGTTGGTTTCGACGTGAGTGGTTGAAGTAGCACGTCAGTAAAGATGACAGACACGTGGTTTGTCCAATCATATGCAAGGATTCTAAATAAGGCACCTCCTTCTGAAATACATCTCCAACGGAACGATTCCAGATGGATGTGTGGAGTTCTGCGGAACGAAATCCATCTGGCGAGAGTCAGGTTAAATGTGCAGTGCAATTAAAAGCAATTCTCACCAGCAGTCATACCTTTTTACCTTATGAGACAGATGAGCTATAAATACTGCCCATAAGACTGAGATATTTAATGGTGTCTCTGTATTCTGCCTTGTGTGGAGACATTGGCATTGATAAACTTTACCCAGTGTTCCTGCTGGAGAAAATATGAGTTTTTGTTGGTCTTACTGCCAGTCGGGAGAAATTGTGAGCTCTTGTTTTTCTTATCTGTTGCAGCATCAGTAAGAATACACAAACAGAACACACATCTGAAATCCCTGAGAAACAGAGCAGCAGGGAGGTTCCAGCCTGTATGAGCAGAAAGACTTATGAGATTTCTGCTCATCTATTTTATTCCGACTATGCCTCCTCGTATTTCAACAACCAAAATGAAAGAAAAAAATATTATACAAACAAGTAGTGAAATTAAAACACACGAAGGCAGCAAGAACACATTTGTGACATCTCTGCGGCATGTTGTTGCCTGAATGATTGCATTCATGTTTGTCTCTACTTGTCATTTTGAAACTGCGGAGGGAGAAAAAACTCCCTACCTCCTGTCAGCCTGAGCTCTCTGCTGCCTCGTCTCCTCACTGCTGTTGGTTTTCCATCCAACCTTTCTCCCTAATGTGTTTTTTTTTTGTTTTTATCCTCTGCACATGTAGAGGAGGAAACGGCACACAGATGGGGCACGGGTGTTGTTTAGAGGAGAGGTTTAATGAGATGGGGTCAACAAGAAAACAAACTCTTAAGTGCATGAGCAGACAGACTCATATATAGATGAAATACAGAAAAAGCAACATACCAGAGAAAGGAGAAAACCAGCACGCTACAGGAATCAGCCTCCGCGATAACTGCTTGTGTCATTATACATTGTTCTACTTCACACCAGCAGATTGCTTTAAAAGCCATTATCTGCAATCTTCACATTACAGTCGGTGTGACTGACGTGTTTATTTAGACACAGGAGAGGTGGAAACCGTCGGCAGCCTGGTGGCGTATAAGGGACCGAACATGCATAACAATTTGTTCAGGTGGAGCTGACACAAAAGTTGAAAGACGGAGCGGGTAAAGCATCTTGGGCTGTATGCGTACTCAACACATTCCACATGCTCGTCATCTTCCCAAGCCATTGGCACACGTGCTACAGCAATTTCCCAAAATAGCACTTTCATAAAATTCCTACTTAAGAGAGTTAAGGGACACTTGTTAATTAGAGTATAATATCAAGTCAGTTAAATTTCTGTAACGACCTGGTCAGATCAGTAATAGAGGAGAACAGTGTCGGCTGTTTCGGTGTCAATGGAATTAACAACATGGGCACCAAAGGGGCAACAATGAGGCAACCCCTAAAACAGGAATGGTTTTGCAGGTGGAAGCCACAGATCTTATTTGCGCCTGCTTTTTTTGACTGCTTTTCAGTAATTTACCATTTGCCCAAGGTCAGTGTCACTATGGGTAGCATGAGCACAGTTTGAGGGAGTGAAGGACTGTGTGTCTAACCAGGTGGTCAGCAGCACAGGAGCACTACAGGGGATTGTACCCTCACCATTCCTTTTTACTCTGTACACTTCAGACTTCCAGTGCAAGTCCGACTTCCATCATCTACAGTAATACTCAAATGATTCTGCAGTTGTCGGGTGTATGATGGACAGAGATGGACAAGAAGCCGAGTACAGAGAGCAGGTGGACCGCTTGGTGGCGTGGCGTTGGAACAATTGTCTCATCTTGAATATGAACAAAACAAAGGAGATGATTGTAGATTTCAGGAGAAACATGATTAGATCAAACCCAATGTCCATCATGAGAGGAGAAGAAGTAGAGGTAGTTGAGGAATGTAAATACTTGTTTATCTAGACAACAGACTGAACTGGAGGCTCAACAGTGAAGCCATCTATAAGAAAAGACAGAACGGACTGTAGGTTTTGAGGAAGCTAAGGTCCTTCAAGGTTTGCAGCAAGATGATGCATATCTTATATAAGTCCGTGGTTGAGAGTGTCATCTCCTCAGTTATCATCTGTTGGGGCAGCGGCATCAGAGCCAGGGACCTGAAAAGGCTCAACAACCTGATAAAGAAGGCTGGTTCTGTTCTGGGGATGACAACGGAACCTCTGGAGATGATGATGTGAAGAAGGACTTTTCATAAAATCGAGAAAAGTGTGGACAATTCTGAACATCCTCTTCATGACATTGTCATTGGAGTCTCTTCAGTCAAAGGCTTCTTCAGATTGGTTGTAAAACAGACCGCTACAGGAGATCTTACCAGCTCACAGCCATTACCATCTATAATAACTCCTTGACAAAATGAGTCAAATCAACATTTAATTTCCCTTTGGGATAAATAAAGTACTTTTGGATTGAATTGAATTTGAATTGGATTGAAATGAATGAGGCGATACCTGGACCTTACAAAGGTGCATAGTCCAACTCCACCAAGATGGTCCTTAATCCACCAGCAGGACCGGTATCTGCTCCTTTGTGCAAGGAGGAACAGGGTGAGCACTACAGAGCCCTACAGAGTGACTTCCAGCGGGACACTAATGTGAATTTGTCTGACCAATCCATTAGAAACAGACTTAATGAGGGTGGTCTGATGTTCTCCGTTTGTACATCGGAGTCGGCAGTTTCGACACTGGCCTCCTGTTGTTTTCACAGAAGATAGCAGGTTCCCTGTAAACCCATGATAGATGTGAAATGGTCAGAAGCGTTGGTGAGCATTATCCAGCCTGCAACATTGTTCAGCATGATCGGTTTGGTGGTGGGTCAGTGTTGACCTGGGTAGACATATCCACGGAGAAATACAGGAGACCTGTACAGGATAAACGATAACACCCTGACTGCCATTAGGTATCGGGATAAAATTGCCAGACCTATAGTTAGACCTTTCGCTGGTGCAGTTGGTCCTGGGTTCCTCCTGGTGCAGGATAATGGATGGTTGTGTGGCAAGAGTATACAGGCATTTCCTGGAGGATGAGGGAATTAATACCATTGACTGGGCCACATACTTCTTTGACCTAAATCCAACAGAACGTCACTTTATGTTTAAGTCCATCAGACACCATTAGGTGGCACCTCAGACTGCCCAGGAGCTCACCGATTCCCTGGTCAGGATCTGGGAGAAGATAACCCAGGACACCATCCATCATCTCGTAAGGAGCATGCCCCGATGTTATATGGAGTGCATACAAGCACCTGGGGGCCACACAGACTATTGACTACCATTTTAAGTTCCTACAAATACATTTCAGCAAACTGGACCAATCTGCTGCATCAACTTTTTTTCAATTCCTCTGTCGCTTCAGCTTAAGTCCTCTGTGGGCTCATAATTTTCATCAAATGATGTGCAATCCTTTTGTTCCTAATACATAACCCGTTCTATATCAGTGTGGAGTTTCAGCAGGATTTATTTATTTTTTATTTGTTTTCAAATATAGATCTTACATGTTCTCAAGGTCTTCCTTTAACTTTTTTGAGCATTGTTTTTACACTGTTTTGTTTTTCTTCCCTGGCCTATGATGGACTCATACATTTTTGTCAATTGTGTCCAAATAAAACATTTATAGTACCCAATGATTTCAGTGCTGAGGAAAAACCCAGAAAGATTGACTCGATATCACACTATGCTCTATAAACTCTGTAGTATATGAAGAGGAGAGATGCTGAAGTTGTGGGTCTGTGAGAGGTAATCAGGTACAGTTTTCCCAAAAACTGATATGGCTGACGGAGACCTAACAAGCACTCAAATCAGTAAAAAAAAAAAAAAAAAAAAAAAAAGACATCTCAAGCAAAGAGTTGCATCCTTTTTTTAAGGACATTTTTCAGCTAATAATCTCAAAATCTACCTAGTGTTAGTGTGTCACTTCAGCATAGTCCTGAACATTAAAACAGTCGGCAGACTTTGTAGCTGCACACTGTGGTTCAGGGGGTGGCCGCTTTATGACTTTACAAAGCCTCCAAAAACAGGCATTTCAGGTTAATTAGATATTACATTACAATTGCTGTGTAATGCCAGTGTGTGTATGCACATTTGTCTGTCCTGTTTCTCTGTGCACCCTTATTTAGGGTCCGTGCCACCTCTCACACACTGATTGTAAATATTTAGTAGGTAGGCCTATAGATAACAGATCGATGGATGGAAAAAGGAGGAGGATAAGCTGCTCTCTCTCTCTCTCTCTCTGTACAATGCGAAATTATTTCAAAAGCTTGTGCTAACTAAATAAGGTATTTTGAACAAACAACATTTATTCCTCCCCCCAGGGTGGAAACATTTAGAGGTTGTTCCGGGGGATCCCTCTTGCTGTCACTCACCCTTACGGCAGAGTTCCAGGCGCGCCAACAGAGGATACAGAAAGGCTGCTATCCTAGAGGATGACTAAGCAGGCGAATGCCTCAGCTACCCACAGTCACTCTGTCCTTACCCTGCCACCCTGCTGCTTCCACCTCCAGCAGTGCTGCACTCAGCGGAGTGTGCTGTGGTAATTAGAGGGTCTTATTTCAGCTGCTGGTGGTTGTCAACTCCTGCTGAACTGCAGAGCGTTGGAAATTCCCCCCCCCAAAAAACACACACAAACAGCCAGAGGTTCAGTAGAAGTCATTACATGTAATTAAACTTGGTGGCTTCTGTTGTGGCTGCATATTAAGCTGAGAAAAAGAAAAACAAAAAAAACAAAAACAAATAGCGTTTAACACCCGTTATCAAAGCCCATTTTGGATAAACTCCTTGTGCAACGCTTTAACACACAAAGGCTTTTAGTTTGAAAAATCTGTAGAATGTAAAAACAGAGAGAAGCGAGCGTGATGAATCGCCTGGAGGTGAGCGCAGCTTGTGAGGTCGTGTTGTGCTGCGTCTGTGTGGGTGTCTGAGAGATGTGTCGGGCTCAGCAGAGGACCTCGGAGGATGCTGCTGCTCCAGCCTAAAAGGACACCCTGACAAAGCAGAGCAGATTTTATCAAACACTGAACCGCAGGACGCAGAGGCAGGTTTGGCTCTTCTCTCTGAGATGTTTTAAGGCCTATAGCTCTGATTTAAAAGGACTCCATGCAGAGATAAGAGGTGAGGAGAAACGGGGGAAAAAGACTGCCCTACAGAAGGAGGGATTTCCTGTATGTTGAGCAGAATGGGTTCTGATAAACATCTGTCTTTGAATCAGCGTTGTTTCCTCTAATTGTCTTACCCACTTTTCTTCATCAAAGAGCGCAAGGTCTTTTTTGCCATCTTATTTTTTTTTTTCCATTCTGCTCTTCAAAAGGTGACAACTGCTTAAAAGGCCCATTTATTTGCTGCCGTAAGTCAGACACGGCGCTGCAAATCTGCCAGCAGCTCATGCAAGTAGACACACTAGTAATTCTTTGGAGAGAAGGTGAACCAGAGGGTTTTAAAGCTGTGATATTACTGTTTGAACAGAGAAATACCTTCTGCTCTGTTGGGAGTGCAGCAAACTTTCCGCTCCGAGCCAATACATGCCCTGTTTATACACCCTAAATCCTGAAAAAAGTATGCTTGTTTCATTCAGAAAACTTAACCAAAAGCTCTACAAGTATTTTTATCTCTGATTTTTTATGTATACGGGGCTAAAAAAATGTCACTAGCTCATAAAATTATACGTCACGCACTAGGCAATAACACAAGAAACACTGTAAACATTTCATAGGAAATAACGCAAAGTCCTTTTTGTTCCTATGGGATTTAAGAGGGAAAGTAGCAACCGGGGGCTTCTGATGATTTGAACTGTTCAATGTTCCTTCATCTGCGTGACCGCCTCTGTGAAAGCAGATGTTTATTCAGGAGAACACAGGTGTGCAATTCAACAATTGATCTAGGAAGGGCTCTAAGGCAATTTCAAGTCTGCCACTGAAAAGAGAGAAAGGTTATTCCCAAGAGGGAAACATTTAAAACAGCTGCTAATCTCGACAAGGGTGGTTGTCCCAGCAAGTAGAGGATGCAATGTTTAGAGAATTGACATAAAAAAAGCAACAAGGCAGTATGACATGTTTTAAAGTAGCATCCAAACACACGAGCATATTTCTGGAATATTATCCTTTGAACATATTAGACTAGAGCAGGGGTGTCAAACATACGGCCCGCGGGCCGGATCCGGCCCGCCGAACAATTTAGTCTGGCCCGGTGGCTAAATGCATTATCATTATTCAACAACAAAAAAATATTTTTTTTTTTCAGTGTCCTGTCTGGCAGTGTGGCAATAAGAATTGTTGTCTTAATGCCACAAAGAGCTCATCAGATTTGACTTTCACAACTGGAGCTGTACTGCTTTTGCCATAGTGCTCCGCTTGATTTATGAATGTGAATAGTTTTATTATGATTCATGCGGGGAATATCTCAAATGATATGGACACTACAATGGGAAAGTAGGAGAGGAAAGGAAGAACAAGAAGAAAAAAAAACAAAAGGTGAAAGAAAGAGGAGATAAAAGGAAGAGAATGATAAAACAATTATTGAAAAAACATGTACTTCGTTTAATTGAAAATATGCAGTTCCTACATTGTCCTCGAGGGGCGCTGTGTTTTAATTAGCAGATTAAGCTTCAGGTGTGGAAAAATTTAAATAATTTCTTATTTTTATCTGTTTGATGTATTTTGTCATGAAGGACAGTATTTTTAAGTTCCAAAAAATGTGTATAAATGTTTTTCAACATTGTATAATCACTGTGATCAGTTTGTATGCATAATGCACAAGTAAATGTTTAACTGAGTAAAAGTATTGTTGAAATTGGACATACTTTTCTTAAAAACGCTGAGGTTATTCATAATATATTGTGTAAAAGTAAAATTTATTTAATATAAAAATCAACAACAAGTCCACATTTATTAGTTCTATTTAATCTTGCAATGAGTTTACTCGTGTGGCTCTCTTGAGATCAGATTAAGCTGCATGCGGCCCCTCAACCAAAATGAGTTTGACACCCCTGGACTAGAGTAGAAATGTTTGGTCTGATTGGACAGCACCATGTTTGAATACAACCAAACCCAATATGTCAGCAGGAACAGCTGACAATCAAGGACGTGGTTGGAAGGATGATACTTTGGGCTTGTTTTTGCAGCTTGGACACCTTGCAGTCAACAAGTCGACCATTGACACCTCAGTAAAGGAAAGTATCCTCAAGTGAAATGTGAGGCCATCTGTCCAGCAGCTGATGCTTGGCCTAAACGGGGCCATTAACACAACGATGACCCCAACAGCAGCAAATCTGAATGGCTGACACAGAAAAGAACCAAGCTGTTGAAATGGCCCAGTCTAGACATAAATCTGACTCAAAAGGTTTCACAAGTTGTAACATATACCTTGGAAGTGATTATTTCAAACCAAATCAAACCAAAATAAGGGTTGTGACATTTAGAATTAGCATATGAAGATAAAACCTGAGTTTCTTGTGAAGAGTAAACCGGTTTTAATTGAGGCACGTCCTCCATCCTTTACAGAGTTACATCAACAGACTGAATGTGAAAGTGAACAAAGGGCACGCAGGGAACAGGCAACAGATTTCTACAGATAATTACAATGGGGATTTTTCTATTGATCAACAGAACCTAAAAGCTCTGATGGAGAAGTTTTACAGCCATCTGTGGCAGAAAAGAGAAACAAATAGAAAATGGGAATCAAATGCTTTTTAGGTTTAGAGATTGTGAGAGGTTGTAAAGTCAGAACTCAAAACAAAATGGCTTCTCCAATGGAGGTCTAAAGGGCAGAAGTGAACAAGAATGCGTTTGAACCGTGATCAATAAGAGTCGGGGAGAAACACGAGCTTCAAACTGAGAGGAGAAACTAATTGCGGACGGAGGTAAACGAGATCTTACATCAGAGAGCAGATCGCATCTGAGAGGCTTTTACAAACGGTTCAGATAGAGGGGACTGTTCCAGGCCGAAGGAAGGAAGCATCGATAATGCATTTAATTCTGGATTCATACTTGGTTTGTGGGAAACGTTGCAGATGATGAAGAGCAGCGCTAATTTTAGTTCAGTAACATCTTCATTCATCAGCTTTGTTGGTACAATAAATCCAATCAGGGTTGTTATGTAAGATTTCATTCTGAATGGAGACGGCTTGCCCCAACCAGGCAGAAATAACTGCTAATTTCATTTAGACAAAAAGAAAATCTGATAAAGTATTGTTTAAAGGAACAAAACCCTTTGATTCAAAAAGCTACAGACTATTTTAAAGACTTGGCACAGCTTTTTAAAAACCTATTCAGGTTCAAAATGACCTCAACTTGGTGCTAACTTTTTATGCTTGTGCTCAAGTATGAATTAATTCCCGTGCATTCATTAAAAAGCACTGAATGCAGTCTACCGAGCAAATATAAATCACGACATGAAACTATTTTTGTTCCTCTGGATAAAAACACAAATTTGTAATTGTTTGGTAGCAAACGGAGCATGTTTACATTTTAAAGGAAAAATCTATTTAAAAAGAAAAGCACTGATTTATTAGTATAAGGTGATGAAAAAGGAATATTAATGATTTAAATTGTGTGGTGTTTCTTTACAGAAGGATATTAAAAGTAGTGATGTTCCAGTTCCAGTCGTCTATGGAAAGTCCATATATATATATATATATATATATATATATATATATACACTGGTATAAAGGCATCCCGATCAGGTTGTCAGGAATCGGCTTTTGCCAAACATCTGATATTCCAGACCCTACAAGGGCTCCCTGATTGTTCTGGAGTTAAATGTGTATCATAACTGAATTAATAAACAGCGTTCTAACCTTTTTTTGTGGGAAAAATCAAAGCAGGTTTATTGACAAAGCACTTTTCAATGACAAGACAATTCAAAATTTTGCGTTAAGCTAAAATGGCAAATTATCATCTTGTCATACTGATTAGTTGGTAGGAAAAATGGTTGCCACACCCATTGTATTTTGTGTCATTTTGCTCGTGAAACTGTGAAAGCAAAGATCATGTGTGGAGTTCCTCAAGGCTCCATTTTTGTACCACATTCATTAAATTTCTTCCCCTCGCTACGATAATAGTGTATCATTTGATCTCTTTCATAAATACGGTGATGACACAAACCTTGTTGCTTATGCCACCACATTACCACAGTATCTTGCAGACAATGATTGTTTTCATAATATCAACGAGTCAGAATGTCCTCAAGCTAAGCACGGAAAAGACAAAAGTCCTGGTTTATGGCCCCGAATATGTCAAAGGAAAGTAATCAGGATTTACCCAGATGCACCACAGAGCGCCATAGGAAATCATTCCTGCCTGTGGCTATCAATCTCTACAACGCCTCCCTCAGTGATTCAGACACCCCCCTCTGTAACTGACATTTATTCATTCTTTGCACTGTTCTTGCACAATGTTACAATCACTTTATTTGGATATATATATATATATATATATATATATATATATATATATATATATATATATATATATATATATATATATATATATATATATATAAATGTTTGTATATCTGAATATCTGGAGCGTGTAACAAAAGTATTTTCCCTCTGGGATTATTAAAGTATGTCTGATTCTGATTCTGATTCTGATAAAGGGAAACATTTAAATCTGTGTGAACGGTCTAGTCCAGGTCTAGATTTTAATCCAACTGAGAATCCGGGGTTAGACTTGAAGATCACTGTTGACACATAAAAACCATTCAACATGAAAGAAGCTACAGCAGTCTTTCTTTAAGGAAAAGGCAAAAAGTGACAAGATGTGGCAACAGTTGAGCAAACTGAAGTCTTCTATCTATTAATATGGAATTTATATAAGGTCTCAAACCATTGTAATTACAGGTTTTGGGGACGACAAAATCTAAAACAAATTTTGGGGAAAAAAATTTAGACTGTAGAGCTAGTTCTGCACTTTTTTTCCCTCTATAAACACATTGTGAAAGGAGGAGGTAAAGATACTTTGATAAAGACATGTTTAATGTGACAATGTTGGGCCTCCATAGGTCATTGACCTCTTAGTCCTCCTGGACCACTCACAAGTTTACGTTATGGAAGAAAAAAACAACCTTACACAGAGGAGGAGGATTTAGGTTCCAACTGTCAAAAACTTACAATACAGCTATAGGATTAATTCCGGCCAATTACCACCTCAATCATCACCTCCATACGGGTGATCAAAACATCGCTCTTGTAAGCCAGGCCAATAACAACCCTAACGATTCTCCATTACTAAGGGGTGGACCTGTTTCGGTTCAATCTGCATGTTATCTAAGCCACTACAAGGCTTTTGTTGGGCAGTACTATAAAGCTTGCAACTCCACACTACTCCAGACATTTTGATTTCACAAAGCTTTCTGGATAGGAAGCGAAACGTCTTCAAACTTCGGAAAAAAGTCCAGTTGTTTTATTTTTTAACTTTTTTGGAATGACCATGACCTGGATGACTGAGAATCTTCACCAGCACCACTCACAAGTATGTTCTGTTTTTTAGGCAGATTCCCCACAGCACCTTGAAAGTTTAAAACTCTCACTTGCTTCTTAGGCCTAGCTCGGATGTGAGTGTTTTGAGGCTGATGTGACCCACTCTTTTAGTCCCAGTAGGAAAAAGTGTTAATAATGTCCAGGGGGGTGGCAAGGGTTTTGATCGTGTCAAGTAAAATTTGTACACAGGCAGAGTGAAGCAGAGCATCCAGTGGAGCCTGCTGAGACACAAAGTGAGCACACAGCTAAAAATACCTGATGACAGCAGCAGAAAACATCCTGACCTGACTCACAGTGTGACCCATCACCTCCTCCCCATCTATTTTCCTTTCATTTCCCCTGTTCAGACTCCCCGAGATCCCTTCCTTTTTTTTTTTTTTTTTGCTATTTTCTTCTGTCCTCTTTTCTCATAATCAGGCTGACATCAAGAAAAATCCCCATATGAAACAACACAACCTGGAAAAAAAGGCTCAGAATAAGAGAAGGAGTGTGTAATCTGAATAATCCATATGCAACGCATGAAGAGGAAATCTGGTTTGCGTTTTCAAATGGTTAATTTGTAAAACTGTGATTAATGTTACGCTTGATAGTGAAAGAGCAGCTGAAAGCAGCTCTGCATATCAGAAAAAATTGACATTTCTAAGAAAAAAAAACATCTAAGGATTTGATCAAGGTTCTGGTGGCAGAGCAGAATGCGTGCAGAAAGAGATACAACGGCTAATATTTTGAAGAGATCGAGCCCCGAAAGCTTTACATTCGAGTTTGATTTTGCTCTGAAGATATTCTGGTTAAAAAGTGGGGAAAATAAAGATGAAAGAAAAAGAAGAGACTGCTGCTAGAGAGACTTGGAAAACAAAGGAGCATCTTAAAAATGTGCTTTACTGCGGCAGATAATTTTCAGAAAAACTGCAGAAAACTCCATTTACATCCATAGAGCCAAATCTCTGGTCAGAGTCTAAAACTGTGTGAAACAGGCTTCGTTCATTGAGAATGATTTAATTTTCACGAGGATTCTGGAGCGGAACTATTGTACCTAATAAACCTGCCGACAGTCGAGCTGATTGATGCAATTTGAACTGCTTCAATCGAAGACTTAATCAGCCGGTGCTCGAATGGAAGTAATGGGAAGCTGGGTAAGAAAGAGAGCAAGCGCAAAGGGGTTCATGCATCTTTAACCAATGTTTGACACAAAACGACCAGCCAGTCAAACATCTCACCCCCTGCAGTTGTCTGTACTCGTGTCAATCCATTTCCCAATCTTTGCCAAAGTGGGTATTAAAGGTGGAGTAATCCATGTCTGCTGCTGTAATGGTTTCCTCATTTGAGAAACAATAAATAGTTGTAAAATTTTAGTTGTGTTAATGCAAATAGCATAATATGTGGCACGGTCATGTATCTCCATATCATGTATAACCCTAACCCTAACCCAAACCCCCCCCCCCTTCCAACTTCAATGAAAAATACATTATCTCACTTAGAAATGCATTTCAAATGTCATGTTTTGGTTAATATATTATTTTACAGACTGAAAGTTTACCAGTTTAGACAAACTGAATGGTGGAAAATATGCACATTGACAATTTTTAAAAGAGTTTCCACACAAAAAAAGATACAAAAATTAGCTAAAATGAATCAGAATCGGCAATTATGATTCTACTATACTCGGATCTACATACAGGTTCAAAACAAATATTTTTTTGTGGTAGTTTTTTTTGTCTTAAAGAACAGACTTTGATTGCAAAAACTGACATTTAAGAGGTTAACTGTTTTAACAACTCACAAATAATAGTTATATATGCAGAAAATTAATTTAAAGTTCCCTCCTTCTCCTCCTTTTTAAGTCCTTAAAATACCCATTCAGGTGTAAACAGCTTCTGAAGTGTTTTGACTGTGGAGATCATTGAATCAGTTTGCTGTCTAGCACGTGCTCTCAGGCACCACGGTTTTAAAACTACAATTAAAGTGAAAGCCTTTATCAACAGCTCTTTTGCAATCAGCATGTAATCACTTGGCTTGTTGAAAATGATAAAAGGAACAACTTCTACGTCAGCTGAAGAAGAGGACTGATGAGAAACGACAACAAGAAGCTGCAGCTGCCTTCTCTGATTCTACTAAGACAAACAAAGAATTCATCATCCTACAGAAAAGCAACAGAAATGACAAAACTGGTAAAAGTCAATACATTTGAAGACTGTTCTTTGTGAATCAGACATTAAATCAAACCCTTTGCCAAGCCGCTGCTATTTTCAGAGAAAAGAGCTTATTCTGAATGCTGCAGTTCTACAACTGTGAGCTAAACAACACATTCCCGCATTTATCAGAGTGACATGTGCTCGTCTGCTTCAGGACCTTCACATCTTGCTGTAATTGAAGACGCCGTGGACCCTGCTCTCAACCAGAACATTCTGAAGGAGAATGCCCAGCCACCAGTTTGTGACCTAAGCTTAAATGAAAAAAAAAAAAAAAAAAAAACACCAGCTTGTTTCACTGCCTTTCACGCTCATACTTACTCTGGATTATTCAAGTCGCCAAACAGTATTTTTTCCTCCACAGAGCTATGAATGGAGATGTTTGTTCTGAACTTTTAACCTAATTCAGACCCACAAACCTGTTCTCTAGGCTTGATCTTGTGTTGTGGCTGAATGTCTGTGTCTTCAGTGTAAACCATTGTCAAAGGTCAAGGAGGGTGGGAGTAAACATTCACATTTCTGAGACCGAAATTTTCATTTGTCAAAAAAATAAAAAAAAAAACTGATGAGAGTTAGTTAAGATTCAGTAAAGTTGACTACAGCCATAACATTTGCCACTTTAAAAAAAATGGGCAAAACATAGATTTGCAAGCCCAGTTTTACAAAAGACGGAAAACTTGTACATCCGCTTCTGTACTGATCACATGGTTGTGACCGTATTTCAATATCTAAATCATTTCAGACTAATCTGTTGTGCACATAGTCTAAGTGACATGTTACAAAGTTTTGATATTACCTTTTTAAGATGAATGATATTACACGCTTTTCACATCTGCTTTGTTAGGATCGTAGCAGATTAAGTTTAAATCTCAATTTTCTCTTTTCATATATGTTGTCATATCCAATGTATACTTTTCCATTTTGACATGGATTAAAGAAGATTTGTAGGAACTTGAATAATTATCTTGACTGAAATATTTTTTCTAAAGTATCACCAGAAACAGGACCAAAAATATGTGAAAAGCAGCGCTTGTTTCTTTAATTAGCTTAATTCTTATGGCTCGTTGTAACACTTTGATGTACATAGTTAAAACATATCTTCAATATAGGTAAATGCAATCTGTTTATGACTTATTACTTTTTATACAACATATGTTGACTTATGAAACAGTTATATGATTCTAAAATAAATCAAGATTGACTGTAATGAGAGAAAAACAATAATTCCAACTGCTTCCAACCAAAAATCATTACTTCACCTTGTTTAACAAAAATTGGTCTCCTTAGCTTGGTGTAAAAAACAGCCCCGGTTCAGGTCAGTATTCCAGTTCTGATCCTGTGTGTTCAAGTTAGTGTCTTAACCGGGTGACTCAGCTGCTCTCTGCTTTGGAGAGATGGGAAAAAATAAGCTGCAGAGCGGATGTCTGTGCACTCCTAAGCAACATGACAGATGGATCATGACAAAGGAAAGCAGGAGGAGACGTGGAGTGGGCAACAGGCAGAGCGAATATAACACGACGAGGCACAAAGTGGGCGAATTTGGTGAAAAAAAGGTGTATGTGTGTGTGTGGTGGTGGGGGGGGGGGTATGAGAATTGAGACAGAGATGGATGGCTGAAGCTTTCTGCTGGAAAATGTGAAGAAAATGGTTGAGATGAACACTAGCAGGCAGGAAGGGATGGGGACCATTTTTTTTCCAGACAACACAGATGAGGTCCCAAAGAACTTTAAAGACCTGAACGTAAAGACCTGTATAGGTTCTTCCAATGTGACCGGAGAGGGAATGAAAAAGAACATATTAGCTTGAACTGATCTGGATTTAGCTGTACTGCATTGCAAAGCAATGTAATCAAAGTAACATGGATTTATGTACTGGACTTATTTTATTTTTGATCTAAAGTTCTAAAATGTTGGGGGTAAATTGGATCTTTCTAAGGAGGTTGAGAAAAACTGAATAATTATTAATTTTTCATAGACATCTTTTGCACCTAGACAAAACAAAATGTCCCATCTCTTTACTTCTAAATGGTTTTACTGGAGGATTGTAACCTACTTTTAGGACCCTTGAGAGCATCAAAAATTTGTATTTGTTGTTTGTTTGAAGACAAAAGGGAGTTGGGGTGCTAGAAGGCATAATTCGCTGCAATCACACAAGAACAGGGCAGAGAAAGAAAGGAGTCCAAAGTCCATGAACTGAACCAGGAACAGCTTTGCAGAGGGCCAAGAGCCTTTTCACTTGGCGAACCACTTTACAGCTACACCACACGGGGAAGACTATGATTTGAACTTCTTAAGTTGAACAAATTGTTGATCCCAGTGACCACAAGGTTTTGGTCAGTGAGAGTGTTAACAGACAGCAAAGGATGGTGGTTTGTGGAATAACTCTGATGGTGAGGAAGATAAAGAGGACAGAGCAGAGAAAACAGTGGTGAAGCTTAAAAAGTAAGAAAGCTGTTTGATTTTCAGGGAGGAAGTGAGACTGGGTTCTGGGTAGCCAGCACATGCTGCCAGATGACCGGACAGCTATAGCTAATGCTATCAGGGAGACAGGCAGGAGATTGATTGGAATGTCTTACTGAAGGAAATTTAATAGGGGGACTTGGTGGTAGAATGAGAAACTACAGCAGTGTGTTCAGAGAATAAGATTAGCTAAGTAGAAGAGGGAAACTGTGAGGAAGACAGTCACCAGGGGTACATGGAGATGGAGTAAAAAGTGAAGGTACAGGTAGTCAAGTCCAGACAAAGGGTATACAGTGAGCCGAAGATGACAGTACAGTTTCTGATTGGGTTAAAAGAGATCTTCCAGAGTTAGAATATGCCTGAAGAATGGAGAAGTGTTCTGAAAGGGATTTTCAAGAACAATGGAGATGGGAAGAGTTGTAGCAAACAACAGAGAAACTAAGTTCATAATTCATTAAATACAATTATGGGGAAAAGTAGTTGAACCTAGAGTGAGGTCAGAAGGGAGCATCCGTAGGGAGCAGTATCATTTTCTGCCAACAAAAAGTACCACAGATGCAGTACTTGCTTTGATGATATTGATCGAGAAATACACATAAGGTCAAATGGAGCCACATTTTGTTTGTAGATCTAAAGAAAACATATGATAGGGTGCCCACAGAAGAGTTGGGGTACTGCTTCAGGAAATCTTGAGGAGCAGAGTAGTATATTAAGAGTGGTCCAGGACATGTGTGAGAGCTGTAATACAGAGGTGAGGTGTGCTGTAGGAGTGACAGACTTCAATGTGGAAGTGGGACTGCACCAAGGATCATCTCTGAGCCCCTTTTATGTTTGCTGTTGTGATGGAAGTTCGACAGGAACATCCATCGACTATGATGTTTGATGTTTGCAGATGACATTGTGACCTCCATTAAGAGCAGGGGACAAGTGGAGGAAAATCTAAAGAACTGGGGGTGATGTTGAGGTTCCATTTTGGAGTGACGAGGATGGATAGGATCCGCAATGATTATGTCAGAGGGAAAGCTCATGTTGGATGTATTGGTAAGAAAGCCAGAGAGGCCTAGAGAAAAACCAAAAAGGAGATTTTTATATGGAGAGAAAGAAATAACAAATATAGTTGGTGAGAGACAATGATACAGAAGATAGGATACTTTCTAATAGATACCATTTTGTGCCAGTCTCTTTATTAATGGTCAAATCCTGAATAAAGACTCTAACTGAGGCAATTGAGATCTGCATTAATTGATGGGTTTTTGGAGTAACTTTGGAAGAGGGGCTGCTCCTGGTAAGTTAAAAACTATTTCACATCTTCTTCATTTCTGGACAATGTTGCCCGCTGTGGGTTGCTGGACTCCTAAACCTCTTTTGCAGCTCTTTCCAGACCTTTATATGTCAATGATTCATTTGTTTTCATCAGTCATTAGAATATCTCCATTGCTTTTTAGCCCAAATCTTATCAAACAGGTTCTATTTCAGTAATTTCTTGGTTTTACAGGTCAAGTGTTGTAAGACCTTGGTACAACTGGCAAAATTAATTTAAAAAAGTGTGATTATTCATGGTTACTTTGTCATTTAAGAAAGCATTTTCATGCAAAATTAAATTTTTGCATACAGCCAGGTTGGTTTGGATAGCTTTTTTTCAATAAAAGAAACCCTTAATTGAAAACTACATTGTGTGTTTACGTATTTATGTAGTTTAATTTACCCAAAGGTAGTTCCTGCAAAAGTATCCTGCTACATCTATTCTTCAAGCGAAGCTGAGTCGGAATGTAACGTAACCAGGAGCAAAGTATGAATAAAGTCACAGAAAGAATTTGATTTGTTTTATGAAATAGTCCTCAGTAGTTGTTTTTGACACGCATCCTCTGGGCTCTGGTCGTTGCACAGGTGTGTGCTCACAGTTCGTTCCTGAAAGATGATTTGATATTTTTCCTGTGCGTCACTGCCCTGGGCGCCGCGTTGTTTCTCCTCGGCTCTCTGGTCCGATATCAGATTAGCCCTGTCAGACTGCTGCTTTATCAGCCGCGCTGTCCGCCAGCCAAACAAATGACAGTGGCACCTCCACTCCCACCACCACCTCTCCTTCTGTGACAAACGACACGTCAGCGCATCTCCTATCCATCTCTCATCCACCTCATATTGCTGCCAGGAGGCGAGATTGCCACACGGATGCCCTTCCACCAGCTGCCGGGAACACAGGGAGAGCAGGTCATTGCTGCTGCAGCTTCATGAGGACTGTTGTTATTTTAGGACCAAAACATGGTTCTTCAGACTACGAACCAAGTACTAGTTTCAACGGCCACAAGAAATATCCAAAACATTTCCGCATAACAGAGCTGACCTCTCTTTAGAGTATTTTAGCTTAGCAAGAAAGACACAAAAAAAAAATACATCCATAAAAATCAGACCTTCTGTTCTGTAACCTGCATGAAGACGCCGACCTGATCCGTCAGAGGTGGCGTCTCTGGTGCTGATCTTCAATCAGAGTTAATGCTCATTAAGTGCTCTCTATCTCCCCATCCTTCCAGGCAATTAGCCAGCGTCCAGAGCGTTTACAATAAAGAGCCTCAATTATAGAAAGCAGCTTTGGGTGATCGCAATTATAACATGGAGGACAGTGAGCTACTTCTATTCTGGAGCATCTCTGGTTATACAATCTGAGATGTTTTGTTTTGTTCTCAGTTATGATGACTCTGTCCTTCCAGATCTGTGGTTAGTGCGCGCCAGATCTCGTGAATTTATGGGAGAAGATTGGCGACACAAAAACATGAAAATAAGTTCAAGCGTTACTTTGGTTGTCTTAGAACATCATAGGGGACCTAAAAATAAAGTTTTTATAACGTCATAGCTTTAGTGATTTTATAGCAACTGTAATAACGCTAGACCTTTAGAATGGGGACTCGTGTGATATTGTCATGATGTAATACTGTTGCATAAAAATATCACGGTTAACTTTTTTCACACAGTGAACAAACGTTCTGCATTCATCTTTGGATGGTATGATGTAAATAGGTGACACACCCATATAGCATCTTTATTTGAAGCATGAATAAAATTAATTTGTTACTATGTACTTTAAACAGCTAGAAAAAACTTATTTCAATGTGGTACTTTCTGTAGCATCTCATCAAAGGACATTAATAGTATGATGGAAAATGTTTGCAGTTTTGAAACTAGTGTTCTTAAACGCACTACAAATCTCCTTTTGCCTATTCCATAATGTCAGAGGAATTCTTAGGTGCAGTACGGACACAAACAAGAAGTCCAAAACAGTAACTATTCATGTTTTGTCATGGCAGGCCTCTACTATGATTGTTTTTCATATCGCCACAGTATTCCTGCCAAGTCTTTTTGCTTTAATCCGCCTTATTCAGCCAGTCTGAGCAATACCTATTGTTTCCCTGTGTCACCTGTGGGCAACACTGCTTAAACTCTTCCCAGTCTCTGCTTCTCTGACCGATTATCAGCAGCTTCATAGAAGTAGAAGTCCAGTGTTCTAACCCTGCTTTCATTTGTCTCCTAGTTATCAACCAAGTTCTTTTCCCCAGATTATTCCTTTCTTGTCTTGCCTACGACAAAAGCTCTACTGTTTTTCTGAAATCTGGAACCCAGTCTCTGCTCAAATGTCTAACGACTAATTCTTGCCTAAACCACTTGATAAGTATAACAATATCTGCCTTCCGGTAAAAGACCATTGTCTGTTTACAGAACACTATTTTGGATGTTGGCTTTACTTGTGCAGTTTTGATGTGTCACCCAGTGACATGCAGTGATGTTTATGACCGGTGAGGCACCAAAACCCTCTGGAGTCAGATCTACAAATAGATGAACCCAAAATGGATGCTTATATTTCAAGTTTGACTTTAATTTAGTTTTTTTAAATGCTTATAATTATCCTTTAAACAATACTATACTATTCAACTATGCAATGCATACAAAACAAAATTATATTTAGGAAGAAGAACACGCACCTGACACCCGTTGTTCCTATGTGGCCCAGCACGGCCCCAACAGCAGGGCAGAACTGGCCATTGGGTGTATGAGCCAATGCCCAGTGAGCCGACGCACATTTTTGGGCTGACCCGAGGCTGTCATAATTTAATCAAAAAAGTATGTATAAATGGATGTATATAAATTATTTAGGAATAATACATAATTATTTAATCATTGGAATTACTAAATTAGTAAAAGCATTTATAAATATATTTTATCCACCGCAACGATACATGACACATGAAAGGTAGCCCACTGTTCTTTTTTTTTTTTTTCTTCAATTGTCCTAGCCCTTCTCAGCATGCCCCTCACAGTTGACCGAGGCTTTCAAATTTAGCCATTTAAGATGACCGGAGTTAGAGAGGTCAATTAGATTCCTTCTTTTGGATGGATACTAAGCCAGAAGAACACAAGGGGGAAGAGAAAAAAAAGGCTCAAACGGCTACAAGTGAACACATCAGCTGTTTACCGCAACAATTCAACTGTAGCAGCGGTGGGAGCGGGGCCATCAGACGCAGCAGCCGTCCCATCTCTGGCTCACTAGGAATGCCGAGGAAGAAGTAGAATGAGGAGGGAGATGTGCCCCAATAGTGACAGACTGAGGAGAAGGTCAGACTAGTTGCTAATGCTCTGGTAAGAAGCAGCAGAACATGTTAGCACTGACAGAACTAGCAGAATGATTTAAAAATTAAGAAAACTTTAATTTGCCTCACAAGGAGAGGGGTGGGGGGGTGGGGTTGCCTTTCTCTCATTTGTACTATCACCAACCTGATCCAATCAGTCATTTAGTCAAGAATATATATATATATATATATATATATATATATATATATATATATATATATATATATATATATATATATATATATATATATATATATATATATATTAGTGCTGTCAATTAAACGCGTTATTAACGGCATTAACGTAAACCCATTTTAACGCCGACAATTTTTTTTGTCGCCGTTAATCGCGCGTCAAAACACACACACCGTTCCCTCATGTTTTTCCCCCCCGCCGCGCTCTCCGGACTGTGTTTCTTTTACCCTCGGCGCTTTCCGTAGTTTCAAGAGTGCTAGAAAACTGCAGCAAAACAGACCCGCGCACTGAGCTATATTATACACTGGAGTGCTAACCACCGTCTGTTTGAACGAGTCGCTTTGAAGCCACCAGCCGCCATATTGGTACTCCCTATTTCCCCCCAGTAACTAGGGAATATGTGCACTACAGCAGCAAATAACGAGGATTTTCTCATGTTCAGGGGGGGCTTAAAACTTTTAAAATGTCAAATGCCACATAGTTTTATGTTATGTTCTAAAAATATCAAGTACTGAGAAAGTCATGTGCTGAAATATTTTGCATTTTATTCATTTAAATATATATGTTTAACATTTATAAATATATAAATAACAATATACAAAAACATATATTTACATATGTGTATGCATATATATATACATATATACATATACACATACTTATATATACATATATATATATTTAATATGAATAACATGTAAAATATTTCAACACCTAATTTCCTAGTAGTTGATAGTGTTAGTACATCCACTGACTGTAAAATTACTTGTGAAACGTTTTCACTTAGCCAGAAAACTGCTTGTTGTTGCAACCAAATCCTATGGGATTCTGTGAGAGTAGGGAGTAGCAAGATGGCGGCCAGTGACTTCAGTTTTTCGGCAAAATCAGCACTCCAGTGTATTATATAGCTCAGTGGACCCGCGCAACAGTGAGCGCGGAGTTTCTTTTACCCTCGGACACATGCGACTTTGGGCTTCTCTTTTCTAAAAGCGCTTCTAAATTTCATAAGTCACGGGTTGCGGGTATTTTTTGGGCACGTTTCTGAACGTGAAATCGCTTATTTGGGCTCTAAAATAAGTGACGAAATAGGGGTTATTATGAGACCTGCCTGCACTACATTTGAGTGTATCCAGCTGAACTATCCCTCCGCCTATCCCTCCGCCATAGGAGCCGACGGTAGTAAAGGCGGACAGAGCAACTCTGCACGTATTTTCTGCAGTTTACGGTGCAATAACCGGTGATAACTGCTGAAAGTAGATTACATGGTGCAGATCACCATTTTATCAGACATTGGTTCTGAAGATGAGCTTTTACACGTTGATAACATTGCAGAACCCCAACCCATAAACCGTACTTTAATGCTTATTAATTAGTTTTCTCTGTATTTGTCAAACTAAGGATGAATCACGTTGCCAAACGAAGGACCTGGAGTTACTAAACAGTTCCTAAACAGTCTCTTTCAGGGTACTAAGCGCCTGCCCAGTTGCAAGCAAATGTAAGACTGAGATGACCTGGAAATTTAAAACCTTTTTCCAGGCTTAAACTCTATGAATATGGATAGAAACAGCAAGCAAAATATTCAAAGAAATTATTGTTGTTGGTGTGAAAGCTCAGAATTAGATTTGTGTGTGTGTGTGTGAGAGAGAGAGAGAGAGAGAGAGAGAGAGAGAGAGAGAGAGAGAGAGAGAGAGAGAGAGAGAGAGAGAGAGAGAGAGAGAGAGAGAGAGAGAGAGAGAATAAATGAACAAAACTTATGACTTTATTGAAATGTAAATTTTTTATTAATTTATATGTTTATGCATAATACCGTGTCTATCTTTGCTTAAGAGGCAAAAAATATATATCGGCATGAAAACAGGTATTTATTTACACATTTGTTTACACACTGTGTAAACATCAGGGCGTCATGATTAGTCATTTAGCCATTATAGTCCAGAGTTTAACATTTGGCACCAGGATGTTTTCATTCCAATTCTAAAAAGTGCTTGAAAAATAGAAAAATAAAAAAAATTTTTGTACAAGCATGTATTTCATTAGTGTCATTTACTGCAAAATTGCATATTAAAATGCCCAAACAGGCTATTACACTTTCAGAAATAAAAGGATAAAATATGCGATTAATTTGCGATTAATCTCGAGTTAACTATCGACATTATGTGATTAATCGGGATTAAAATTTTTAATCATTTGACAGCACTAATATATATATATATATATATATATATATATATATATATATATATATATATATATATATATATATATATATATATATATATAATGTCAAACCATTAAAAATTTGAATGGCAATGGCAATCAATCGCATAATTTCAATATTTAACTCGATAAATCACAAATTAATTGCATATTTTATCTTTTTATCTCTGAAAGCATAAAAGCCTATTTGGGCATTTTAATATGCAATTTTGCAATAGAATACACATGCTTGTACAAAAAAAAAAATGTTTTTTTATTTTCAAGCACTTTTTATAATTGGAATGGAAACATCCTGGTGCCATAAAATGTTAAACTCTGCTAAATTGTTAATCATAAATCCCAGATGTTTACTCAATGTGTTAACAAATGTGTATCTGCGCCGCATAATCTACTTTCAGCATATATCACCGGTTACTGCAACCGTAAACTGCAGAAAATACAGGCAGTGTTGCCTGTATTTTCTGCAATACAGAAAATACAGGCAAAAAAAAGTGCCCAAAAAAAACTGTAATCCGCCACTCATGAAATTTACAAGTGACTTTAAAAATACACGAAGCCCCAAGTAGCACGAAATAAGTGGGCTTGGCAACAGTGAACGCGGGTCTGTTATGCTACAGTCTCTAGCATTCTCGGAACTACAGAAAGCGCCGAGGGTAAAAAAGAAACACAGTCCGGAGAGCGCTGCGGGGATAAAAACATTAACGCTATTAACGCGTGTCAAAAATGTCGGCATTATGGTCTAACAAAGTTAACGCCTTTATAACGCCTTAAAACTGACAGCCATAATATATATATATATATATATATATATATATATATATATATATATATATATATATATATATATATATATATATATATATATATATATATATATATATTTTCGTATTATTCCTTAAACAGTTTTATATCAGTTATGTGTTTCCTTTTGTCATGCCTCCCCTTTCAACCTTTCATCAATACTACTCATAAGCAGCCGAAAAGTACAATGTTTTCTTCGTGAAACAAACAGGATGATTAAGAACGATTAAGAAACATGCTGCCAAAGTGTGCCATAGCCATGCGGGACCATAAACCTCCTCCTTTTAGTCTCTGAAGTCAAGGAATTTACAAGCCCAACAGATGGGGTGGCATTTACATCCAAATCATGTCCGGAGCAGATTTATCCCAAGAAAAGCCATTAAAGTGCACCGATTTTCCTCCGACTCCAACTCTAAAGGTCAAACTGAAGCTGGAAGAGCCTCATCAGCTAGGAAAATGTTTCTTTGTTACAAACCTTTTAGCTTTCTCGCTAAAAGTCAAAGTAATTACGGACAACTTGGTCATGAAGATATTAAAACGTGTCTGTGGGTTGGTAACACCACTATAATTAAAGGCTCCTGAAAAGGAAGAAGTCAGTGTAGAATTAATGTTTATCTGTGTTTATTCTGAAAGAAAAAGCTCTTCTCAAACCATGTAAAGTAAGCTGTGGAAACATTTGAAGAATTTAGATTTATGTACAGTAAATATTTGCAGAGATTTCCAACAGTAAACACACTATAATCATGTTTTACATAGTTTATGTATTTAATGTATTCATTTATCCTTATTTAGCCTTTAAACCTGAATACAAAAATATGCATAAACCTTTCACTGCCCTTGGTAAAACAGAAAACACAGTAAACTGAAAATTCAAAGTAGATCTGTTTAGACTCTAAATAACATGGCATTCACTGTCATAAAATATTCTTCCATCATTTTATGAAAACTGAAATTTAAATAACCATAATTTTCCTTCAATAAAAGTCAGACTAAACAAAGCTTTTCAATCATAAAAGCATCGTGACTATAATGACAATTTATCTCGTCTTCACTTTTGTTGCGTTTCTCTGACATGTGACACTAAGAATGTGTCTCCTGCTGACAAACCTGAACTCAACTTCACTCCTCTGTTGACGCTGAAGAAAATCCAATGGAAAAAAAATATGTTGTAATTCACACTCAATGTAAGAAAGTTTAGCAGCCAGAAAGAAAGGCAAAATTAAAAAATTAAAATGAAACTGCAGGTGTTTAAAGTTCATGTGATTCCATTGCAACAATCGGAATACCAGATCTAATAAATGAACAAGTTGGATTTGCAGACACATTGACATTTTCCTCTTCGTCAGAGGGGGGGGGGGGGGGGGGGGGGTAATGCATTCATAATGCATTCATACAGCCGTTGCATCCTTCCCAGGAATACTGGCAGATCAGCACTGGGTCAGATTTGAGATCTGAGCAACTCTGTTTGATAGATCAAAGATGGGAGGATAGCATATAATTAAAAAAGCTGTCTAGAAAGTCTAACCAGGAGATTTAATTGAAAAAGGATGGTGTTATGCAATTTCTCATTTCGTCTCGAGTTGATTTATTATAAAATGAGAATTATTTCATTGTGTAAAGCAGTTCTGAAGAAGTTTTAAAAACAGTATATAATTTTATGTATATATATATATATATATATATATATATATATATATATATATATATATATATATATATATATAGTATTATGCTTGAACGTTGCTTTCAAATTATTTAATTTCTAAACAAATCAAACTGTTTTCAAGCATAATTTCTAAATAGTGCTGTAGGACCTGAAATTGGTGATTATACAAACATGTAAAATGTCAACTCCTGACTAAAATATTACAGGAAAGGTTTGCAGGATGCTTGAATGCATTGAGGTTTGGAACACGGGAACCTCTATTAACACGGATTAAAGGAATTTTACCATGACCGAGCTTCCAGTCAAACAATACACTTTGTTAGCTTGTTTGCTGCAAAAGACTTTTAACCAATATAGAATAGGATAGGATGGAACAGAACACAAATATCCTCAATTGTGACAGGCAGGTGGAAGGCTCCAAATGCACATAAAGATAATCAATAAAAATGAAAAAGAAGAAAATAAGATTAAGACTCTACAGTATGCTCAAATAAAACACAAATTGTTCAGGTGAAAGAAGGTGAAATTCAGCAAACCTTTCACAGATTACCTGATTGCCAGGTATCACAAAACTATTTAAACAATATTGCAAGTCATTTAGTTCACAATTTGAATTAGAAGTTTAGAACTAACTAAAAGGCCCGACTTTAATTAAATTAGTTGACTCAAGCTGAATGTGCATTTTTTCTTTAAGAACACAACACATTAAATAGTCTACAAACTGATGACAAAATAGGTTTTTCTTTAAGTAATTCAAAAAGTAGCTCACGATGCATTCCATATTACGGTAGATGTTATTTTGAACAAAACCTGAAAACAAGCCAGCCTCATTAGTGAGGAGCCTCTGGGGTAGCAAGCTATAGCATTTAATGTTTACCGTTGCATGTCAACAGAAAAACAGATCCATCCAGTTTGAACAAAACAGTAATCCATACAGGCCATTTGTCAAACCAAAGTTGGATTCAAACACCAGCAAAGCTGCCCCCCAACAATAAAGAAACCAAAACAGGTCCTTGTTTAAATTAGATTTGCATCAAAACAGCCTAAACAAAATACAGAATACATAAAAAAACTAAAGAGCTTCTGATAATGTGAAAATAAGTAACCAGTGAAATAGTCATGCTCACCTGGCAGATGAGATTAACGTCACGCCCATCCCTCCCTGCTAGTTCATGTATTCGTGCACACACATCATTATAGGTGAATAGAGAAAAATAAACTGACCAGTTAGTCACATTTTATATGATATTTAGATATTTATATGGCGAGCCAAATGGGTTACATGTGATAACTTTGACACCACAACTACGGTCAGTTTGCACACCTTACATTGTCCTTTGTCATGCACTTATTTTAACATCTTGCCCCTGGACGTTTCCCTCTCCGTCTGATTTATAGCCTCCTGAATCCTTTGTTTTGTGCCAGTTGTGTGACCATCCATAGAACAGAACTTTATTTCCTGCTCAATCATGTCACAAATGTGTACATAAAGATGCTGACATGGCGCCTCAAGATTGAAACATTGATTTTATCTTCATGAGAACGGCATTTTAATACCAAAAGTATTCACCTGCCTAACAACTATTGCATTTGTTTCCTGGTAATTCTATAAGCAAGTAGGCTGAGTGTAATGGCTGTAACTTAATTTAACTGACTTTTGGCACTTAACAAAAAGCAACAGAAACATAGGTGGGCACCCTCTTCTGGATGAGAGAGGTAAAATCTGATACATTCTTATTTTGATCGCCTGAACCCAACTTCAAGCTTTTTACCATTTAAAAAAAAAGAATAAAACACACAGTTACAAAACCATATTATAGTAATGTTTCTCCCCTCAATCTTTCCCAATTATTCACCAGGGCAGCTTTGATCTGTATTTCATGTACGTCAAGGATAGCCTGGAGAGTTAAGAGTTTTGTCCTTTCTTTCCTACAACATGTTTTAAATAAATCCCATAAATATGACTGAATCTATAAAAGTTATCTCAGGACAAATCTGATCTGAGAGAACTGTGGGAAATGGTTGTTACGACTGTAACACTTATATTCCCAGGAATCAAACTGGAAGTTAAGAGAGGGACCAAGAGGGGAAACACTGGAAAAAGGAAGAAAGGGAATGTTAACATTGTGAATTCATTAAGAAGGGGTAATGAAAGAAAAAAAAGGGGGAGAAATGTGCTGAGGGGAGAAAGAGAAGAGAAAAGCCCATCAAAAGCAGCCAGGAAATGTGCAATAAGAAGTTTAAGGAGAAGTAGAACGGGTCGGGAGGAAGAAGAGAGTCTGATATCAGTGAATGATGACAGAAATACTCTCACCAACACGGCAAGGTGTGAAGACACCCGACCACGCGTGCGTCTGTGTGTGTTTTTGTCTGGTGTTAATTTCCCTACGTGGATTCGCACGCACTTAATAACGATGCACATGGTCAGTGACAGCTGACTGTGATTCATGTAGAGGTGCCAACACAGAGTGGAACAGGTGGACCGGCCAAAACCTTTCACCGACAGCACCAGCAGTATTGCCGAGTGAAAGAACAGGATGAACTCTAACCTGGGTCCATTCATTTGCATTGCTGCTAAGAGCAACATCAGTTTTGCACTGCACCGAGCAATGAGCAATGAGCAATGGGCAAGTGCAACGGATCTCTCACCTAGGTGTGGAGGTGTGAGCAACGTCGTGGAGTTTGTGCTGCACTCAGGCAAAACTTAAAATCTGTGTGCTTTGATATATCTTTGCGCAGCCAGTAGTAACAAAATGTCTATTGAAGTGCTCCAGACCAAGTAGAAAGCAGCCAGTCAACAGAGCTCTTTCACAGGTACCACACACAGCTTTCTCACTTATCATGGTTTTGTCTCCCTTATTTTTTTCTTACTTTGCTTTTCAGATAAAAATATAGCCATTATCTACTTGTTATTTGAAAAAAACACTGCCTTCTTTGTGCAGTACTCTGCGGTGGATAAACAGAACGCAGCACCATCAGTACATTTTGTTCGGCTCCATTTGGGTTCTCTGCACAATCCTGGTGTAAAGGATCCACTCCAAATACTCTTTTCAGGGTGGAATCCTTACATACATCTGTCTGTGAAGCGATTGTTTACATCCTGCTCTTATGTTAAGCTAGCTTTTTTGATAATCACCTTTCCTTATTTATTAGACCTCTTTTCCTCAAGTTTTCTGCTCATTATCTTCCATCTCCCTATTGCAGTTAATGGCCATTACTCTATAAGCAGGCTTGTCTGTAGCCTGTGAGATGTGAAACGTCATAAACGGTGGACCAGGTACTATTCTAGTCCTAAGTTGGCCTCAAAGCAAGTATGGCCAAAGTGCCCACATGTGTTTTTACGCTGCCCCCTGTCGTTCTGGATGTAGCCATGCATCCTTCTAGGGACTAGGGCAACAGAGATAGTCCGCAATATATTGTGCCACCAGCAGTGGTAAATGGACAAGGTGAGCGCAGGAATGATTAGTTTTTATACCGCTACTGTTTTGTTACAAAAAGTAGTTTTAAGATGTTTTCCGCTGAGACAGTAGACCTTAAAACTTCAACTATGTGCAGTCAGTTCATGAATGAGCCTACTTTTCCATGTGCTTTGGACTTTTTGGACAGGGGGGTGTAGCGTGGCTAATAGGGAGATACCTTACAGCCTTAAACATAGAACATACACATTTGCCTAAGATTAGCTTTTCATGCAAACCAAATTTAGTGGGATGTGATTGTGAACTAAGTTTTACATTTTTCATTGCTTTTTTGCAGGCGGCTTGGCAGGAGGAGAGACCACAGTCCCAGGTTTAAAGGCAGTTTCCCAAAAGCTCCAAGTAATCCCCTTCACCCTCGTTTCTTGCCATTGTCTCCTCTGTTGTTTCCTTATCTTCTTTTACCTTTTAAAATAAGTTTAATATTTGCTTATGATTGCACAGTCAAGGTATCAATTCATTCTACTTGCCAGCTAACTGTTTCTTATTTTTGGTATTCTGATAAATAACTTTCCAATGAAAACATGTTGACAGTAATAAATAAAAAATAGATTTGTTAATCTGTGTTTAGTAGCTAGTGTAAATGAATCAGGAGTTGTAAATTCACAACAGGTTGGATCTACAGAAACAACTACTTTGATAGCAATGCCAAAAACCATACAAGCAACGGCAAAGTATTATGAAGTGTACCAAAGGTTCTGGTGAAGTGCTGGCGCTGTTATAGATACCGGTGGTAAACAAACCAAAATTCAGAAGATGACTTTTTACTCGCTGGTGACAGATTGTAACATTAGCACTGCAGCAACATGATCACTGTTGGAAATGTAAACATTTTAATGTGGTGTGATTAAATATCTCCACTGAAAAAAAAAATCCACATTTAGACTGAAATCTAAAGGAGTCAGAAAGGACAATAAACCCAGAATGGCTCTAAATAAAAGGAAGATTTTGTGTGCTCATGGTGCTAAAGGCCCTGTAGGTAGGTGTGTGTGTGTCAGAGTGTGTGAGAGAGAGAGAGAGAGAGAGAGAGAGAGAGAGAGGAGAGAGAGAGAGAGAGAGAGAGAGAGAGAGAGAGAGAGAGAGAGAGAGAGAGAGAGAGAGAGAGAGAGAGAGAGAGAGAGAGAGAGAGAGAGAGAGAGTTTGTGGGTGTGAAAGCTTGGCAAAGCTCTTAACAGGTTTTCATGACATTACTAAGGAGTGCAACTTTCATTGAGCCTGATCTCACCCTCCCACACCGACATGTCCTGGTGCTAATGAATGTCTCGGCTTGGAAACACACACACCCACAGAAGTCGATTGTTTCTGTGCTAAAGCCTCCCACTTTGTAGTAGACACTTGCATCCAGGGCATTAACACTATTAGAAAAGGTGTATGTGCTAAAAGCTTCTATGTGCACACACAGACAAAACATCAGAGGTGGCGGGTGAAGGATTTTAGTCATCCTAAAGTAAAATAAAAAATAAAAAAAGATTCCACCATGATGCATTGATTAAAATAAAATTAATTTGAAAAGATTTCCGATTCAACAATTGTTGTTAAATAACTGCTTCCTGTCCTTCACAGTTCTGCATCATGAAACAACCTGTTTGCATTGTACTAAAAAATACATATCAATACTTCAACAAAGCTACTAGTGCCTGCTTGAGCAATGAAAAGAGCTGTGCATTGTGTGTGTAATGCTAATGTTGGAATCCTAGCTAATGATATGACATGAAATGCTCTTCAGTAAATAGTTTGAGATTTTCTGAGGTGAGTTTAGTGAAATTATTACCACTAATCATGTTATCCTGACCTTGTTGCAAAGTCATTAAACCTTTGGAGTGGTGGAAGCTAGCTAGACACACTCCCAATACCTCATCATCTGATTCAGTGGATCAGCTAATTATGAGTCTTCCAGTGTAGCAGTCTTGGGCAAAATTGGGAAGTTCCCTCCATTTATGACAGAGCTTAACTGAACAAGGGAGTCACAACTGAACTGGTAATTTGATTCAATTCAAACATGCCATCGATACTAAGGCAGATCTGAAAGAAAATCTGCCTGAATGCTCCATCATTTTATTTTTCATTTTATAAAGTAAATGTCTTTGTGCCATCATCTCTAGAGGCTCCAGAACAGTCCCCAGAACAGAACCAGCCTTATTTATTAGCTTGTTTATCTTTAAGTCTCTGGCTCTGTTGGTGCTACAACCAACAGATAAAGGCAGAAGATATTGTACTCTCTACAACAGACACATAAAATATATGCATCATCTTGCTAGTGACACCGAAGGACCTATGCTTCTTCAAGAATTACAGCCTGCCCAGATCTTTCAATTAAACAGTTCCACTCTGGAGAAATCACCATTAACATGTTGCCTGCTTTGTCCAGAGGACAACAGAGTTGTTGAAGCAGGTGTATGATGGCATTTTCAATGCAAAATGGTGATAATCAAAGGTACAGGGGGCCCTGATATATTCGGTTGCTGACCTAGGTGAGCGTGAATGAGTTTTTCCAGCACATTTATGATGTGGGATATCAGGTTGCCAGGGCAACAGGTCCATAGAGGACTGATCAATGAGCTTTATTAGGTATTGAAACAAGGTTTGGCATCTTCCACAGAACTAAAACCTACCCCTGGCCAGGCTAAGGTTGAAGAGGTGCTGCAGAGTATCAGAGTTTACTCCCACACAGGCCTTCAGGACTCTTAATGGCTACACCATCTGGGGGACAACCTATTTCTAGTTCAGCGTGTCCACACTGCCTCTTCAACTGACTTTTAGAGACAGACAGGCAGGAATGGGAAAATGAAAAGTTGCACCTGAATCTCCTGATTTGCTTGAAGAACAAATTGTGTGCAAGTAAAAGAATCCATGGCCAAGTTAGAAGATAGAACATTTGAGGTTGTGTCAGGAAGCTGCGGGGTAAAGGAATGGGTGGGATGTCTGTTTGGCTGTGGGCTGGGAGAAGATAGTGCACAACTTGTCCTGATCCCCAAACCACAAATCTCTTTTATAGTTCTGCTGGAGACAGTTTCTTCCTGTTCGCCTCTTGACGTCTCTAATCTTGACTTTAAACTGCCTATTGCATAGCTGCTATAGGCCATTATAAAGGCTGATACAACACCAACAACAATAACAGCAGTCTATTATGAAATTGTATATTGTTATAATCTGCTAAGATTGCATTGTGTTCCACTAATGTAAACATGTTCACCATGCTTTGTTCTGCATCACAAGAGTAATCTTAAAACGTCAGTATTGTAGTTTTAGCTGGCTAGCATTCACCATTTCATGGACTTTTATTTCTAAACAGTCGCATTAACATTACGTCTATTATACCAATGGTAACGGAGAACTATTACTGATAAATTCAAAGAACTTCTCTTAAAAAGATTCAAACTAACCTTTTTTTAGGACACACACTATTGATAGCCAACATGCTAATGTTAGCATTTAGCCGATGCATAGCCTGTTAACAGCAAATTGTTTGTTGTGAGCATGATATCCAACTGCAATATAATAATAATGTTTCCAATCACAGAAACATGCTAATGCTCTTTACAGAATAACATGGACCAAATGAAACCTTGCTTTTATGGGAGATTGGAAAGTTTCAAAACTAGTAAGGTTTGGCTGAGAGAGAGCAGCTCTGTCTGCTAACTTTTTTATTTCCAACTTTATCTTTCTTCCACACTTTCTCATGACTTATTTATAGCAAAAGATATGGGTTATTTATAGGTTATGAAGCCCAAACACTATGTATTTTGTGCCTGACTAAGCACCAACACCTGTTTCACAGCAAGTTTGGGCAAACATTAACATTTATTCAGGAATGTATTAATCTGGAAAATGTGATTGCTTCAGTCCTTTTTTTCTCTTTTACAGTGTTGCACAGAGATAGTACAGTACAACAAAAGATGTATAATTGTGGTAGCTTATAAAGGTTGAGGAACGAGTTGATAGTTTGTAGTGAGTTTTGACAATGCAAAGTAGTTAAAAATAGTACACATTTACAAAGTAAATAAGCACTGATTTCTTGGGCTGTGGGTGAACAAAGGGCATCTGGGGTGGGCAACAAGACTTCACTGCTCCTTATACAGTAGCAGGAATTATCTTCCCATGATGCATTGCCCTGTGATGTTGGTTACCAAGCTTTATACAGCTGCACTGGAGATTCACATTATTTTTACTTTTCTTGTACAGGGGGAAAAAATCTCTGTCTGAGGCACTTTTCTGAAAGCATTTCTACTCTGGTAAGGCCTTCAGCTGTGACCCTAATTATTCTTCTCCACAGACTTGGTCAGTGAAACCCTTCACTCTTCCATGCTGATCATTAAAAAAAAAAACGCACTGAGACAACTTTTGAGGAGGACAATACTGCCAAATTCAGAAATAATGGAACTAATTTCTGTAGGAGCAGCTTCTTCCTGTGATTACTGCTGGGATGACATATGACTGAGTGCAAAACACAGTGCAGTTTTAAAAGGCGTAAGGATAAAACGCCAAGGCTTGAAATGAGGGTCATTTTTGGGTGGACATTTTAGCTATTAAAATCTGACTCCTCTCTGTGAATAGAAATTTCCAATCTAAAGTTTATGT
Organism: Fundulus heteroclitus; assembly: GCF_011125445.2. Lineage (NCBI taxonomy): Eukaryota > Metazoa > Chordata > Actinopteri > Cyprinodontiformes > Fundulidae > Fundulus > Fundulus heteroclitus. The sequence goes on from NC_046370.1 coordinate 23,935,190, forward strand.
TGTGTAAAAATGTTACAGTTTCCTCATATGCTATTTCTATAGTCATGTAAAAAGGGACACATCCATACATGATTTGCAGTTTTTAGAATTAGCTTTTCTTTTCCCTCATTGTTGTAGATATGCTACAGTTTTTTGGGTGATTTGTCCTGTTGATGACCCAATTTAGACGTCTTTTTACATATGACTCTAGAGTACTTTGGTACAGAGAAGAGGTCTTGGTCAAACCAATGACTTCAAGGCACCTTGGCGCTGTTTGCTGCAAACTGGATAGTTGTTATGAGGCATTTTACTGACAAGCCGAGTATGTCTCTAGGCATTGTCTGAAATAAATTGTTCCAGAAATTCATATGCCAATCAGATGCATCTCTAAAAAACCTGTTCCAATATTATTTTTTAAAGAGCAGAGGGTCTCCTTCAACCCATCCAAATAAGCGCCTGTTTTTATTCAAATTCAAAAATACTTTATTATCCCAAAGGGCAATTCAATTTGGTAGTATCATCAACATGCTGTGCAGTGCACCGAGAGTCAAGGACATTGTTTTAGGCTACTAAACACTTCAGTTTTATTAAAATACTAGTAGATAAACATGAATTGAAATGAACACCACAGGGTTGTAATACAAAAAAAAAAAAACACCTCAATTTCCATCCTAAACGTATGCAGGCCGTTTACCCAATTTCAAAATTCTTGTTTAAAACATTCAAGAATAGGGTTAGAGGTCAGCAAACAAGTCCACACAGGAACCTATCTTGTGTATTCGTTTTTATGTTTCGGTCCGGTCATTTAAACAAAATAATACATGTTTGGATCCTTTCATCTGGAATCTTATGAAGTCACCAGGTAATACGATAAGAAAGAGATTGTTAGAATATCAAAAATAATTCATTACTTAGACCACCAGTGTAAAAAAAAAGGAAAGCAAACAGCTTGTCAGCTTATAAACCACATGCAAACCTGTGTTTCAGCCGTGTTGTGTTTATAAATTTAGAGAGTTCATTAGCCTTTAAATATAAATCAACATGTCAGAGCTAAACGCTACTGTTCCCACACTGCAGTTCCTGGACTCTCCTCCCCCCCCAGTGTAAATAATTAAAAGCCTTTCACAACTTCAGTTTGATCACAGGACGAAGTTCCACTGAAAAATGAAATGGGTCTAAATGTTGAGCCAAACACAGCAGCTCATTTTGCAAAAGTTCTGGAAAGGGTCTGTGGCAAAATCAGCTCCCATTGTCACTGCAGGTGGCCTCTCTCCCCCCCACGCACACACACACACACACACCACCACACCACCACACACACACACACACCCACACACACACACCACAACACACCAGGGCAGGTGAACAAATGACCACTGATCCGAGATAAGCAAAGCAGAGAAAGAACATGGATGGATATG
>NC_046370.1:23937089-24059747 GCF_011125445.2 Fundulus heteroclitus
TTTACGGTGCAATAACCGGTGATAACTGCTGAAAGTAGATTACATGGTGCAGATCACCATTTTATCAGACATTGGTTCGAAGATGAGCTTTTACACGTGGATAACATTGCAGAACCCCAACCCATAACCGTACTTTAATGCTTATTAATTTTTTTCTTCTCTGTATTTGTCAAACTAAGGATGAATCACGTTGCAAACGAAGGACCTGGAGTTACTAAACAGTTCCTAAACAGTCTCTTTCATTCAGGGTACTAAGCGCCTGCCCAGTTGCAAGCAAATGTAAGACTGAGATGACCTGGAAATTTAAAACCTTTTTCCAGGCTTAAACTCTATGAATATGGATAGAAACAGCAAGCAAAATATTCAAAGAAATTATTGTTGTTGGTGTGAAAGCTCAGAATTAGATTGTGTGTGTGTGTGTGTGAGAGAGAGAGAGAGAGAGAAGAGAGGAGAGAGAGAGAGAGAGAGAGAGAGAGAGAGAGAGAGAGAGAGAGAGAGGAGAGAGAGAGCGAATAATGAACAAACTTATGACTTTATTGAAATGTAATTTTTATTATTTATATGTTTATGCATAATACCGTGTCTATCTTTGCTTAAGAGGCAAAAAATATATCCGGGCATGAAACAGGTATTTATTTACAACATTGTTTACACACTGTGTAAACATCAGGGCGTCATGATTAGTCATTTAGCCATTATAGTCCAGAGTTTAACATTTGGCACCAGGATGTTTTCATTCCAATTCTAAAAAGTGCTTGAAAAATAGAAAAAAAAAAAAAATTTTGTACAAGCAGTATTTATCATTAGTGTCATTTACTGCAAAATTGCATATTAAAAATGCCCAAACAGGCTATTACACTTTCAGAAAAAAAGGATAAATATGCGATTAATTTGCGATTAATCTCGAGTTAACTATCGACATATGTGATTAATCGGGATTAAAATTTTTAATCATTTGACAGCACTATATATATATAATATATATATATAGATATATAATATATATGATATATATATATAGATATTATATATATATATCTATATTATAATGTCAAACCATTAAAAATTTGAATGGCAATGGCAATCAATCGCATAATTTCAATATTTAACTCGATAAATCACAAATTATTGCATATTTTATCTTTTTATCTCTGAAAGCATAAAAGCTATTTGGGCATTTTAATATGCAATTTGCAATAGATACACATGCTTGTACAAAAAAAAAAAAATGTTTTTTTATTTTCAAGCACTTTTTATAATTGGAATGGAAACATCCTGGTGCCATTAAAATGTTAAACTCTGCTAAATTGTTAATCATAAATCCCAGATGTTTACTCAATTGTTAACAAATGTGTATCTGCGCCGCATAATCTACTTTCAGCATATATCACCGGTTACTGCAACCGTAAACTGCAGAAAATACAGGCAGTGTTGCCTGTATTTTCTGCAATACAGAAAATACAGGCAAAAAAAAAGTGCCCAAAAAAACTGTAATCCGCCACTCATGAATTTACAAGTGACTTTAAAATACACGAAGCCCCAAGTAGCACGAAAAAAGTGGACTTGGCAACAGTGAACGCTGGTCTGTTATGCTACAGTCTCTAGCATTCTCGGAACTACGGAAAGCGCCGAGGGTAAAAAAGAAACACAGTCCGGAGAGCGCTGCGGGGATAAAAACATTAACGCTATTAATGCGCGTCAAAAAAAATGTCGGCATTATGGTCTAACAAAGTTAACCTTTTATAACGCCTTAAAAACTGACAGCCATAATATATATATATATATATATATATATAATATTATATTATATATAATATATATATATATATATATCCTTCGTATTATTCCTAAACAGTTTTATATCAGTTATGTGTTTTCCTTTTGTCATGCCCTCCCCTTTCAACCTTTCATCAATACTACTCATAAGCAGGCCGAAAAGTACAATGTTTTTCTTCGTGAAAACAACAGGATGATTAAGAACGATTAAGAAACATGCTGCCAAAGTGTGACATAGCCATGCGGACCATAAACCTCCTCCTTATAGTCCTCTGAAGTCAAGGAATTTACAAGCCCAACAGATGGGTGGGCATTTACATCCAAATCATGTCCGGAGCAGATTTATCCCAAGAAAAGCCATTAAAGTGCACCGATTTTCCTCCGACTTCCAACTCTAAAGGTCAAACTGAAGCTGGAAGAGCCTCAATCAGCTAGGAAATGTTTCTTTGTTACAAACCTTTTAGCTTTCTCGCTAAAAGTCAAAGTAATTACGGACAACTTGGTCATGAAGATATTAAAGATGTGTCTGTGGGTTGGTAACACCACTATAATTAAAGGCCTCCTGAAAAAGGAAGAAGTCAGTGTAGAATTATGTTTATCTGTGTTTATTCTGAAAGAAAAAGCTCTTCTCAAACCATGTAAAGTAAGCTGTGGAAACATTTGAAGAATTTAGATTTATGTACAGTAAATATTTGCAGAGATTTCCAACAGTAAAACACACTATAATCATGTTTTACATAGTTTATGTATTTATAATGTATTCATTTATCCTTAGTTTAGAGCCTTTAAAAAAAAAAACCTGAATACAAAAATATGCATAAAACCTTTCCTTCACTGCCCTTGGTAAAACAGAAAACACAGTAAACTGAAAATTCAAAGTAGATCTGGTTTAGACTCTAAATAACACTGGCATTCACTGTCATAAAATATTCTTCCATCATTTTATGAAAACTGAAATTTAAATAACCATAATTTTCCTTCAATAAAAGTCAGACTAAACAAAGCTTTTCAATCATAAAAGCATCGTGACTATAATGACAATTTATCTCGTCTTCACTTTTGTTGCGTTTCTCTGACATGTGACACTAAGAATGTGTCTCCTGCTGACAAACCTGAACTCAACTTCACTCCTCTGTTGACGCTGAGGAAAATCCAGTGGAAAAAAATTATGTTGTAATTCACACTCAAGTGTAAGAAAGTTTAGGCAGCCAGAAAGAAAGGCAAAATTAAAAAATTAAAATGAAACTGCAGGTGTTTAAAGTTCATGTGATTCCATCGCAACAACCGGAATACCAGATCTAATAAATGAAAAAGTTGGATTTGCAGACACATTGACATTTTCCTCTTCGTCAGATGTGGGGGGGGGGGGGGGGGGGGGGGGGAATATAATGCATTCATAATGCATTCATACAGCCGTTGCCATCCTTCCCAGGAATACTGGCAGATCAGCACCTGGGTCAGATTTGAGATCTGAGCAACTCTGTTTGATAGATCAAAGATGGGAGGATAGCATATAATTAAAAAGCTGTCTAGAAGTCTAACCAAGAGATTTAATTGAAAAAGGATGGTTGTTATGCAATTCTCATTTCGTCTCGAGTTGATTTATTATAAATGAGAATTATTTCATTGTGTAAAGCAGTTTCTGAAGAAGTTTAAAAACAGTATATAATTTTATGTATATATAGTTAGATATATTATATATATATAGATCTATATATATATATATATATATATATATATAGTATTATGCTTGAACGTGCTTTCAAATTATTTAATTTCTAAACAAACAAACTGTTTTTCAAGCATAATTTCTAAATAGTGCTGTAGGACCTGAAATTGGTGATTATACAAACATGTAAAATGTCAAACTTCCTGACTAAAATATTACAGGAAAGGTTGCGGATGCTTGAGATGCATTGAGGTTTGGAACACGGGAACCTCTATTAACACGGATTAAAGGAATTTTACCATGACCGAGCTTCCAGTCAAACAATACACTTTGTTAGCTTGTTTGCTGCAAAAGGACTTTTAACCAATATAGAATAGGATGGATGGAACAGAACACAAATATCCTCAATTGTGACAGGCAGGTGGAAGGCTCCAAATGCACATAAAGATAATCAATAAAAATGAAAAAGAAGAAAATAAGATTAAGACTCTACAGTATGCTCAAATAAAACACAAATTGTTCAGGTGAAAGAAGGTGAAATTCAGCAAACCTTTCACAGATTACCTGATTGCCAGGTATCACAAAACTATTTAAACAATATTGCAAGTCATTTAGTTCACAATTTGAATTAGAAGTTTAGAACTAACTAAAAGGCCCGACTTTAATTAAATAAGTTGACTCAAGCTGAATGTGCATTTTTTCTTTAAGAACACAACACATTAAATAGTCTACAAACTGATGACAAAATAGTTTTTTCTTTAAGTAATTCAAAAAGTAGCTCACGATGCATTCCATATTACGGTAGATGTTATTTTGAAACAAAACCTGAAAACAAGCCAGCCTCATTAGTGAGGAGCCTCTGGGGTAGCAAGCTATAGCATTTAATGTTTACCGTTGCATGTCAACAGAAAAACAGATCCATCCAGTTTGAACAAAACAGTAATCCATACAGGCCATTTGTCAAACCAAAGTTGGATTCAAACACCAGCAAAGCTGCCCCCCAACAATAAAGAAACCAAAACAGGTCCTTGTTTAAATTAGATTTGCATCAAAACAGCCTAAACAAAATACAGAAAAACTAAAGAGCTTCTGATAATGTGAAAATAAGTAACCAGTGAAATAGTCATGCTCACCTGGCAGATGAGATTAACGTCACGCCCATCCCTCCCTGCTAGTTCATGTATTCGTGCACACACATCATTATAGGTGAATAGAGAAAAATAAACTGACCAGTTAGTCACATTTTATATGATATTTAGATATTTATATGGCGAGCCAAATGGGTTACATGTGATAACTTTGACACCACAACTACGGTCAGTTTGCACACCTTACATTGTCCTTTGTCATGCACTTATTTTAACATCTTGCCCCTGGACGTTTCCCTCTCCGTCTGATTTATAGCCTCCTGAATCCTTTGTTTTGTGCCAGTTGTGTGACCATCCATAGAACAGAACTTTATTTCCTGCTCAATCATGTCACAAATGTGTACATAAAGATGCTGACATGGCGCCTCAAGATTGAAACATTGATTTTATCTTCATGAGAACGGCATTTTAATACCAAAAGTATTCACCTGCCTAACAACTCTTGCATTTGTTTCCTGGTAATTCTATAAGCAAGCAGGCTGAGTGTAATGGCTGTAACTTAATTTAACTGACTTTTGGCACTTAACAAAAAGCAACAAAATCATAGGTGGGCACCCTCTTCTGGATGAGAGAGGTAAAATCTGATATATTCCTATTGTGATCGCCTGAACCCAACTTCAAGCTTTTAAAGAGAAACAGAGAATAAAACACACAGTTACAAAACCATATTATAGTAATGTTTCCCCCCTCAATCGTTCCAAATTATTCACCAAGGCAGCTTTGATCTGGATTTCATGTACATCAAGGATAGCCTGGAGAGTTAAGAGTTTTGTCCTTTCTTTCCTACAACATGTTTTAAATAAATCCCATAAATATGACTGAATCTATAAAAGTTATCTCAGGACAAATCTGATCTGAGAGAACTGTGGGAAATGGTTGTTACGACTGTAACACTCATATTCCCTGGAATCAAACTGGAAGTTAAGAGAGGGACCGAGAGGGGAAACACTGGAAAAAGGAAGAAAGGGAATGTTAACATTGTGTATTCATTAAGAAGGGGTTATGAAAGAAAAAAAAGGGGGAGAAATGTGCTGAGGGGAGAAAGAGAAGAGAAAAGTCCATCAAAAGCAGCTAGGAAATGTGCAATAAGAAGACGAGAGGAGTTTAAAGAGAAGTAGAACGGTCGGGAGGAAGAAGAGAGTCTGATATCAGTGAATGATGACAGAAATACTCTCACCAACACGGCAAGGTGTGAAGACACCCGACCACGCGTGCGTCTGTGTGTGTTTTTGTCTGGTGTTAATTTCCCTACGTGGATTCGCACGCACTTAATAACGATGCACATGGTCAGTGACAGCTGACTGTGATTCATGTAGAGGTGCCAACACAGAGTGGAACAGGTGGACGGGCCAAAACCTTTCACCGACAGCACCAGCAGTATTGCCGAGTGAAAGAACAGGATGAACTCTAACCTGGGTCCATTCATTTGCATTGCTGCTAAGAGCAACATCAGTTTTGCACTGCACTGCACCGAGCAATGAGCAATGAGCAATGGGCAAGTGCAACGGATCTCTCGCCTAGGTGTGGAGGTGTGAGCAACGTCGTGGAGTTTGTGCTGCACTCAGGCAAAACTTAAAATCTGTGTGCTTTGATATATCTTTGCACTGCCAGTAGTAACAAAATGTCTATTAAAGTGCTCCAGACCAAGTAGAAAGCAGCCAGTCAACAGAGCTCTTTCACAGGTACCACACACAGCTTTCTCACTTATCATGGTTTTGTCTCCCTTATTTTTTTTCTTACTTTGCTTTTCAGATAAAAATATAGCCATTATCTACTTGTTATTTGAAAAAAAACACTGCCTTCTTTGTGTAGTACTCTGCAATGGATAAACAGAACGCAGCACCATCAGTACATTTTGTTCGGCTCCATTTGGGTTCTCTGCACAATCCTGGTGTAAAGGATCCACTCCAAATACTCTTTTCAGGGTGGAATCCTTACATACATCTGTCTGTGAAGCGATTGTTTACATCCTACTCTTATGTTAAGCTAGCTTTTTTGTTAATCACCTGTCCTTATTTATTGGGCCTCTTTTCCTCAAGTTTTCTGCTCATTATCTTCCATCTCCCTATTGCAGTTAATGGCCATTTCTCTATATGCAGGCTTGTCTGTAGCCTGTGAGATGTGAAACGTCATAAACGGTGGACCAGGTACTATTCTAGTCCTAAGTTGGCCTCAAAGCAAGTATGGCCAAAGTGCCCACATGTGTTTTTACGCTGCCCCCTGTCGTTCTGGATGTAGCCATGCATCCTTCTAGGGACTAGGGCAACAGAGATAGTCCGCAATATATTGTGCCACCAGCAGTGGTAAATGGAGAAGGTGAGCGCAGGAATGATTAGTTTTTATACCGCTACCGATTTGTTACAAAAAGTAGTTTTAAGATGTTTTCCGCTGAGACAGTAGACCTTAAAACTTCAACTATGTGCAGTCAGTTCATGAATGAGCCTACTTTTCCATGTGCTTTGGACTTTTTGGACAGGGGGGTGTAGCGTGGCTAATAGGGAGATACCTTACAGCCTTAAACATAGAACATACACATTTGCCTAAGATTAGCTTTTCATGCAAACTAAATTTAGTGGGATGTGATTGTGAACTATTTTGAAGTTTTCCATTTTTCATTGTTTTTTTACAGGCGGCTTGGCAGGAGGAGAGACCACAGTCCCAGGTTTAAAGGCACTTTCCCAAAAGCTCCAAGGGATCCCCTTCACCCTCGTTTCTTGCCATTGTCTCCTCTATTGTTTCCTTATCTTCTTTTACCTTTTAAAATAATTTTTATATTTGCTTATGATTGGACAGTCAAGGTATCAATTCATTGTACTTGCCAGCTAACTGTTTCTGATTTTGGTATTCTGATAAATAACTTTCCAATGAAAACACGTTGACAGTAATAAATGAAAACTAGGTTTGTTAATCTGTGTTTAGTAGCTAGTGTAAATGAATCAGGAGTTGTAAATTCACAACAGGTTGGATCTACAGAAACAACTACTTTGATAGCAATGCCAAAAACCATACAAGCAACGGCAAAGTATTATGAAGTGTACCAAAGGTTCTGGGGAAGTCCTGGTGCTGTTATAGATACCGGTGGTAGACAAACCAAATTTCAGATGATGACTTTTTACTTGCTGGTGACAGATTGTAACATTAGCACTGCAGCAACATGATCAGTGTTGGAAATGTAAACATTTTAATGCGGTGTGATTAAATATCTCCACTGAAAAAAAAATCCACATTTAGACTGAAATCTAAAGGAGTCAGAAAGGACAATAAACCCAGAATGGCTCTAAATAAAAGGAAGATTTTGTGTGCTCGTGGTGCTAAAGGCCCTGTAGGTAGGTGTGTGTGTGTCAGAGTGTGTGTGTGTGAGAGAGAGAGAGAGAGAGAGAGAGAGAGAGAGAGAGAGAGAGAGAGAGAGAGAGAGAGAGAGAGAGAGAGAGAGAGAGAGAGAGAGAGTTTGTGGGTGTGAAAGCTTGGCAAAGCTCTTAACAGGTTTTCATGACATTACTAAGGAGTGCAACTTTCATTGAGCCTGATCTCACCCTCCCACACCGACATGTCCTGGTGCTAATGAATGTCTCGGCTTGGAAACACACACACCCACAGAAGTCGATTGTTTCTGTGCTAAAGCCTCCCACTTTGTAGTAGACACTTGCATCCAGGGCATTAACACTATTAGAAAAGGTGTATGTGCTAAAAGCTTCTATGTGCACACACAGACAAAACATCAGAGGTGGCGGGTGAAGGATTTTAGTCATCCTAAAGTAAAATAAAAAATAAAAAAAGATTCCACCATGATGCATTGATTAAAATAAAATTAATTTCAAAAGATTTCCGATTTAGCAATTGCTGTTAAATAACTGCTTCCTGTCCTTCACAGTCCTGCATCATGAAACAACCTGTTTGCATTGTACTAAAAAATACATATCAATACTTCAACAAAGCTACTAGTGCCTGCTTGAGCAATGAAAAGAGCTGTGCATTGTGTGTGTAATGCTAATGTTGGAATCCTAGCTAATGATATGACATGAAATGCTCTTCAGTAAATAGTTTGAGATTTTCTGAGGTGAGTTTAGTGAAATTATTACCACTAATCATGTTATCCTGACCTTGTTGCAAAGTCATTAAACCTTTGGAGTGGTGGAAGCTAGCTAGACACACTCCCAATACCTCATCATCTGATTCAGTGGATCAGCTAATTATGAGTCTTCCAGTGTAGCAGTCTTGGGCAAAATTGGGAAGTTCCCTCCATTTATGACAGAGCTTAACTGAACAAGGGAGTCACAACTGAACTGGTAATTTGATTCAATTCAAACATCCTTTATTAATTAAAACAAATTCTGTCGTATACCAAATTATCCTAGATCTGTTTTAGTCGTCGATACTAAGGCAGATCTGAAGGAAACTCTCCCTGAATGCTCCATCATTTTATTTTTGTTTAATAAAGAAAATGTCTTTGTACCATCATCTCTAGAGGCTCCAGAACAGTCCCCAGAACAGAACCAGCCTTATTTATCAGCTTGTTTATCTTTAAGTCACTGGCTCTGTTGGTGCTACAACCAACAGATAAAGGCAGAAGATATTGTACTCTCTACAACAGACACATAGAATATATGCATCATCTTACCAGTGACACCGAAGGACCTATGCTTCTTCAAGAATTAAAGCCTGCCCAGATCCTTCAATTAAACAGTTTCACTCTGTAGAAATCACCATTAACATGTTGCCTGCTTTGTCTAGAGGACAACAGAGTTGTTGAAGCAGGTGTATGATGGCATTTTCAATGCAAAATGGTGATAATCAAAGGTACAGGGGGGGCTGATATATTCGCTTGCTGACCTAGGTGAGCGTGAATGAGTTTTTCCAGCACATTTATGATGTGGGATATCAGGTTGCCAGGGCAACAGGTCCATAGAGGACTGATCAATGAGCTTTATTAGGTATTGAAACAAGGTTGGGCGTCTTCCACAGAACTAAAACCTACCCCTGGCCAGGCTAAGGTTGAAGAGGTGCTGCAGAGTATCAGAGTTACTCCACACAGGCCTTCAGGACTTTATGGCTACACCATCTGGGGGGAAAACCTATTTCTAGTCCAGCGTGTCCAACTGCCTCTTCAACTGACTTTTAGAGACAGACAGGCAGGAATGGGAAAATGAAAAGTGCACCTGAATCTCCTGATTTGCTTGAAGACAAGGGTGTGCAAGTAAAATAATCCATGGCCAAGTTAGAAGATAGAACATTTGAGGTGTGTCAGGAAAGCTGCGGGTAAAGGAAGGGTGGGATGTCTGTTTGGCTGTGGGTGGGAGAAGATGTGCACAACTTGTTCCTGATCCCCAAACCACAAATCTCTTTTATAGTTCTGCTGGAGACAGTTTCTTCCTGTTCGCCTCCTTGACGTCTCTAATCTTGACTTTAAACTGCCTATTGCATAGCTGCTATAGGCCATTATAAAGGCTGATACAACACCAACAACAATAACAGCAGTCTATTATGAAATTGTATATTGTTATAATCTGCTAAGATTGCATTGTGTTCCACTAATGTAAACATGTTCACCATGCTTTGTTCTGCATCACAAGAGTAATCTTAAAACGTCAGTATTGTAGTTTTAGCTGGCTAGCATTCACCATTTCATGGACTTATTTATTTCTAAACAGTCGCATTAACATTACGTCTATTATACCAATGGTAACGGAGAACTATTACTGATAAATTCAAAGAACTTCTCTTAAAAAGATTCAAACTAACCTTTTTTTAGGACACACACTATTGATAGCCAACATGCTAATGTTAGCATTTTAGCCGATGCATAGCCTGTTAACAGCAAATTGTTTGTTGTGAGCATGATATCCAACTGCAATATAATAAATAATGTTTCCAATCAACAGAAACATGCTAATGCTCTTTACAGATATCATGGACCAAATGAAACCCTTGCTTTTATGGGAGATTGGAAAGTTTCAAAACTAGTAAGGTTTGGCTGAGAGAGAGCAGCTCTGTCTGCTAACTTTTTTATTTCCAAGTTTATCTTTCTTCCACACTTTCTCATGACTTATTTATAGCAAAAGATATGGGTTATTTATAGGTTATGAAGCCCAAACACTATGTATTTTGTGCCTGACTAAGCACCAACACCTGTTTCACAGCAAGTTTTGGGCAACATTAACATTTATTCAGGAATGTATTAATCTGGAAAATGTGATTGCTTCAGTCCTTTTTTTCTCTTTTACAGTGTTGCACAGAGATAGTACAGTACAACAAAAGATGTATAATTGTGGTAGCTTATAAAGGTTGAGGAACGAGTTAAAGGTTTGTAGTGAGTTTTGACAATGCAAAGTAGTTAAAAATAGTACACATTTACAAAGTAAATAAGCACTGATTTCTGGGGCTGTGGGTGAACAAAAGGGCATCTGGGGTGGCAACAAGACTTCACTGCTCCTTTATACAGTAGCAGGAATTATCTTCCCATGATGCATTGCCCTGTGATGTTGGTTACCAAGCTTTATACAGCTGCACTGGAGATTCACATTATTTTTACTTTTCTTTGTACAGGGGGAAAAAATCTCTGTCTGAGGCACTTTTCTGAAAGCATTTCTACTCTGGTAAGGCCTTCAGCTGTGACCCTAATTATTCTTCTCCACAGACTCTGGTCAGTTAAACCCTTCACTCTTCCATGCTGATCATTAAAAAAAAAACGCACTGAGACAACTTTTGAGGAGGACAATACTGCCAAATTCAGAAATAATGGAACTAATTTCTGTAGGAGCAGCTTCCTTCGTGTGATTACTGCTGGGATTGACATATGACTGAGTGCAAAACACAGTGCAGTTTTAAAAGGCGTAAGGATAAAACGCCAAGGCTTGAAAGGAGGGTCATTTTTGGGTGACATTTTAGCTATTAAAATCTGACTCCTCTCTGTGAAAAGAAATTTCAATCTAAAGTTTATGTTGTGTAAAATGTTACAGTTTCCTCATATGCTATTTCTATAGTCATGTAAAAAGGACACATCCACACATGATTTGCAGTTTTTAGAATTAGCTTTTCTTTTCCCTCATTGTTGTAGATATGCTACAGTTTTTTGGGTGATTGTCCTGTTGATGACCCAATTTAGACGTCTTTTTACATATGACTCTAGAGTACTTTGGTACAGAGAAGAGGTCTTGGTCAACTCAATGACTTCAAGGCACCTTGGCGCTGTTGCTGCAAACTGGATAGTTGTTATGAGGCATTTTTACTGACAAGCCGAGTATGTCTCTAGGCATTGTCTGAAATAAATTGTTCCAGAAATTTCATATGCCAATCAGATGCATCTCTAAAAAATCCTGTTCCAATATTATTTTTTAAAGAGCAGAGGGTCTCCCTTCAACCCATCCAAATAAGCGCCTGTTTTTATTCAAATTCAAAAATACTTTATTATCCCAAAGGGCAATTCAATTTGGTAGTATCATCAACATGCTGTGCAGTGCACCGAGAGTCAAGGACATTGTTTTAGGCTACTAAACACTTCAGTTTTATTAAAATACTATAGATAAACATTGAATTGAACACCACAGGGTTGTAATACAAAAAAAAAAAACACCTCAATTTCCATCCTAAACGTATGCAGGCCGTTACCCCAATTTCAAAATTCTTGTTTAAAACATTCAAGAATAGGGTTAGAGGTCAGCAAACAAGTCCAACACAGGAACCTATCTTGTGTATTCGTTTTTATGTTTCGGTCGGTCATTTAAACAAAATAATACATGTTTGGATCCTTTCATCTGGAATCTTATGAAGTCACCAGGTAATTACGATAAGAAGAGATTGTTAGACATATCAAAAATAATTCATTACTTAGACCACACCAGTGTAAAAAAAAAGGAAAGCAAACAGCTTGTCAGCTTATAAACCACATGCAAACCTGTGTTTCAGCCTGTGTTGTGTTTATAAATTTAGAGAGTTCATTAGCCTTTAAATATAAATCAACATGTCAGAGCTAAACAGCTACTGTTCCCACACTGCAGTATTCCTGGACTCCTACAAAACCAGTGTAAATAATTAAAAGCCTTCACATACTTCAGTTTGATCCACAGACAGAAGTTCCACTGAAAAATGAAATGGGTCATAAATGTTGAGCAAAACACAGCAGCTCATTTGCAAAAGCTTCTGGAAAGGTGTCTGTGGCAAAATCAGCTCCATCTGTCACTGCAGGTGGCCTCTCTCCCCCCCACGCGCACACACACACACACACACACACACACACACACACACACACACACACACACACACACACACACACAGGGCAGGTGAACAAATGACCACTGATCCGAGATAAGCAAAGCAGAAAGAACATGGATGGATATGCTAGACAAACAGCAATTTTTCATGTACACTCTCTTGATCTCTTCAAACACTCATTTGTTCGCCGCAGAGAGCTTCTGTTCCCACCACTTGCACTCACCTATGGTTCATTAATGCACTTTTTTGTGCATGTACACTTGTGTTTCCTTGTTATAGATTTATCCTTCTACACTTGTCCATTTAAATCACCCAAAGTTCTCTTTTCAGACTTTCAGGTGTTCTCACTAAAAAAAAATCCATGGGCTCTTAACCATTGCCTTGCACATATACCAAGGTTCCCAGTATCACCTCTGAAGGTTGTACATTTAAGGCGTCTGTGTAAGAAGCTCTAACTTGTCATGATTTAGGGTTTTTGTTTTGTTATGTCCGGACTTTTCTGCAATTTGCCCTGTCTTCTTCTTCTTCTTTCCTTTTATTGGCGGATCGCAAACAACTTATAGGTGCATACCGCCACCTACTGTACATGAGTGTGTAGCTCTATGGTTCCACCTACTATATTCTATTTTTTAAGTTTGTGTTATGTGAAACAATGCTTTATTAATGACCATATTTTCCTCTCTATCTCCATCTCGCCCTAATAATTTGCCCTGTCACCTCTCAGCCATCAGCCTCTATTCAATCAGCTTAGTCATCTCCCTGCCACCACTCACAACCAGATCAGCTCCACCTGCTGCAATCAATTAGTCAACTCTGCTCACCTGTTCATCTGGCTACTTATACCCGCTTCATTCATCCGCTCACTGCCAGAATGTCTTGTCTGGCATTATATGCACTGCATCTGCCAGTTGCACTTTTCTACTTCGTTTGTGTTTCAGCCCTCACTGATGAAAGCTGCCAGTGTCTGCGTGCTGCACAAGTCTGAATTGTTTCCCTGTAAGTTCCAGCCGCTGGCTCTGCCAATCCGGATGGGTCCGCATCACCTGTTCTGGTCAACCCCTGCCTTCATCACGGTTTGGCCTGGCACTGCCTGAAACCCCTGGTCAGTCTGGTTCTGATTGCCTGCCTCTTCCCTATAACTCACCTTTTTCAATAAACCTTTTCAAAACGTACTTTGTGTCCTGCTGAATATCGGGTTCCCACAACTATTCTCAACACTAGCCATTCCCTAAATCAACACCAGAAAAAGTCTGATTGAATGTTGACTCGTATTATCCAGCTCAAAAGTGCTTGTAGTCATTTGGAAACAATTACTATCCCAAGAAATCCAGTTAAAATTATTTTGAAAATCAATTTCTCATTTTTTACTTCAAAGAAGTAAGCCTCAAAAACCAACAAGCAGATACACAATTTGTTAAGCATGTTAGTCTTAAACTAAGATTTCTATTACAGTATCAGCTAAAAGTAAGCAAACAAGTAAATTAAACAAAATAAAAAAGAAGACAGAACTATATGTTAAAAACTGTGGGAATGAATTCCAAGGGAAAGTAAACTACGGGGAACGAATGCAAAGGAGTATTTATCTGAGAAGAGCACTCATCTATGAATAACAGACACTACATTTTGAAGATATTTCAATATATCAAAAAGATGGGTCAAAAACTATTTAGGAAATACAGCACTTCATTACATAGTTAATTATGAATAATAATGAAAGAGCAACTTATTTCTGTTTCTCCTTTTAAGCTTTTACAGTGTTAGTCCTGCAAATAAATCAGGGTTTGGCTCTTTTTCCTGAAAGAGAACCAGTAAGTTTTACATTTCTATCATTATCTCATAAACTGGCTCCATCATTTTTTAATTTCAGTTTCCTAATACTTGCCCAACTACGGCTTAGACCGTTAAAGGCTGTTTCTCAACTTTAAGCAGCTCTTTTCAATTTGTTTTACATTTCCTATAAATAAGATTTTTATCACAATGAAACAGTTCTAACAGTTTATATATATATATATATATATATATATATATATATATATATATATATATATATATATATATATATATATATATATATATATATATGTATATATATATATATATATATATATATATATATATATATATATATATATATGCACTGCTCAGCCTTGAACATGGCAGCATAATAACCTTTTGTGATACGGATTGCAAGGCAAAGAATTACACCCAGAAGACTGCAGATATTTGTTTTTGGGAACAAACTGTGAGCTATGAGAGAATATAAATTCTGCTGTCCAAACACATGAGAGGGTGTAGTGATACATGAGCTGTAAAAACGGGAAGAATGAGCTGACTGATACGCACACCCAAAATCTGGGTGACCCAGACTGTTATGTTGTGTCATTTGTGGTAGTTTTGGGTATTATGCGAAATTTGTGTTTTAGATTTTTTTATTTTTTTATTTTTTCTGTTGTCTCCATGTTTTGATACGTATTTTAATTTACAAGTTTTTTCATCCTCGGATTCTAATGTAAACGAACAGCAGGGATCAACTGGAGAAGAGGTATTTCCAGTGTGCTCCTAAATTTTGCCCTTCATAACTACAAATCAGGAATGGGACTGAGAATGAGAACTGTTTTACATTTTTTTAATCGAGTAATGTAGTGTATGAAAAAAAAAAAACATCTACAGGTTAACAGCTGTGCCCCCAGGTTGTTAAGAGCACAGAATGACAGCACAGTTTGTTAGTTTTGTGTGCTTGTGGGGCCACATGTCATCTCCCCCGTTGTCCTTTAATGTTCATTCCAAAAGGAACGGGATATGCAGATATGTATGCAGCATATTTGGCTGCTTAACATGGATTTGTGGTGCATTGCTGAGCTAAAATCGGAATCCACACAGGAAGTAGAAGGGGTGCTGCTTTGGCAACAGGAAATGGGAAATATACTGATTGGTTTTTGTTATGTTTCCACAAACCTCCATGGCAAAACATTTTACAATACTTCTAAAACAACAAGAAAGCAATCAAACAAAAGCTCTTTTGTGGATGGTGAAGGGGGAAAAAAAAAATCACCAACCCTCATTCGATCATCTGCACCAACAAAGTAGGTTTAATCATCCTATACGGTCACTCGTCATATATATGGCTGGAATGAGTTGGACAATCCAGTTTAAAATTTAAAAATGTTTTTTTTGACTGGGACAAAACATTTAAAAGCATTTAGTTGTGTGTCACACATGTGAATGCTGTGACACACAAACAAGAACATTTATTAAGACTGCAGACATCAAAAAGGTTACTGTTAACAAGCTAGTAAGAGCTCAAACCAAAATACACAAACTATCCTGTCCAGTCCCATATCCAACTCCTTTAAACAAATGCACAGGACATTTTAGCTCTCAGCTTAGGTGACGTGCAAAAACATTTGATGTATGAGCAGCTGTCTTCAAGAAAACATTTTTTTTTTTTGCAGAAAAATACAAAAACAGCACTAAAAAATGCAGACCGACCTGCTGGATGAACGTGTGCGCCCCCTGTGGGCTGAGCAGAAGGATGGCTCTGCGTAACGTGTCCCGGTAGCGATTCAGCTCCTCAGTCCTCATGGTGGTGAACAGGTTGGTGAAGACTTTGCTAATGTTCCTGTCCACCCTCTGCAACGCGACATCGACACCCTGACGGGATGTCTGATCGAGAAAGCCCTGCAGGCCGCGGATATCTGGGGACACAGCAGAGAAGAAAATTCTCTTTAGATATGTCAACAAACTGTAAGGAGGGGAGGAGGACATAAAACGGTGTTTTACAATTCTAAACACTTCTCTGCACAGTCAGACTGACTCCAAACACAACATTTACAGGGAACAATTCACGCATGTCAGGGTGAACAACAGCTGTAAAAAAAGAGATCAAAAATCAATAAAAAAACATAGAAACAAGTCAGAAAGCTGTTTGTGTCTCACAACAACCTCTACACGGACTGTTTAAAAGCTTAACACAGGCAAATGTTAAAGCTCTCAGCTTAGTCATGAAAACATATCCTCGAAATATATAGATTTAGGCATTAAAAAACACTGTAGTTTCTGTGGTAAAGTTGAGAACAGTCAACTCTAAATGAAGATGACCGGTATCTCTAATGGCATTTCATCCAAGCCAGCATTAAACGTCGGACATCAACCTGCTGAAAACGGTGACAAGTTTTTCTCCAGGTCTTTTTCTAATTGACAATATTTCAGGTCACTTTGGTCAAATAACTGACACAAATACTATGTCACAGCAACTCAGTCTCACTGGTGACGCCGACGTTTCTTACCCACGTCACCGAGTTGCACTTTGCTGACATCTCTAGTAAAAGGTATGGATATTCTTTTCATCATCTTTGTTCAGGGAATGTACCCAACCTGTCCTTTATTAGTAGAAAACCTAGACAAGTCTTCATTTATTAGTTTCACCAAAGGTTTCAGTGTCATGTGTTTTGTTGCGTGTGTTCTGGAGCCACAACAGGGGTACGTTTGATTTTCTCTGTACCCATCCCCTGTACTTATAGAGGGAAGTGCAACATTTAAAGACAGGATCTGCTATTCTTTACGTTTTGATGATATTCCTAGAAATGTTTGCATAATATTTCCATATCATTGTTTGAGGAAGTGTAGATAATATTTTGTTTAGTAGTTTTCCTAACGCCAACCCTAAACCATTTGTTGAGGCTGTGTCAACGGAGGCTGATATCTTTCTTTTCTTCAAAACTTTTATTGAACATTATAAGAAATACAGACCAACAGTCTGTTCACAAGTCATCAAGAACATTAGTCAACACACAATCATAACACAAAGTGTCAAGGGGGGGTGCATAACTCATTTTTAGGGGCTTTTTTATGGAGATGCATCTTCTTTCTTGCGCTATTATACACCCTGTTGCATGTAAATCAGAGGTCCTGATAAACAGAATAGGATGTGCAGCATCTCCTGGCAAGTGAGTATCTAAGATATATACATTTTAAATGCAAAAAAAACATCACATAACCTAATACATTATAGTCCTGGGGTGGCCAAGGGATCTATTTCATATATAATACTGTCGTGTCCTGTGAGCCAAACATCACTGCATCACTGGTGCGGTCCTCGATGGGAAAATCTTACCCTGACACAAAAGAAGTCTAAAGGTAATTTGAGTATAGTGTCTACAAGAAGGGACAGAGAAGATTGGACACTTTGAAGAAGCTTAGGTCCTTCAGTGTTTGTCCCAAGATGCTGCAGATCTTCTGATGGCTACTTCCAGCAGGATGACGCGCCATGTCATAAAGCACAAATTATCTCAGATTGGTTTCTTGAACATGATAAGGAGCTCACTGTACTTAAATGGCCTCCACAGTCACCAGATATGAATCTAATACAGCACCTTTGGGATGTGGTGGAACAGGAGATTCGCATCATGGATGTGCAGCAGACAAATCCGCAGCATCTGCGTGATGCTATGATGTCAACATGGACCAAACCCTCTGAGGAATGTTTCCAGTACCTAGTTTAATCTATGCCAGGATTAAGGATTAAGGCAGTTCTGAAGGCAAAAGGGAGACCAACCCGGTACGAGAAAGGTGTACCTAGTAAAGTGGTCGGTGAGTGTAGGTATAACAACAAATGGTGGTTAATCAGTTTTCAGTTGTATTTTTTCCCCAATATAAATTTCCACATCAAAATGACCCAAAGTATCAGTAATATATTTCTTTAAATAAATTTTTCTGGTCATTATGTCAGTAACTGTGTGCTTATTTTCATATAATTTTCCATTGATATCAAAATCCCTTGTATCCAATGTATCCATTGGATACAAGTGTTGTGTCTTCCTTTACTTTTAAACCTACCAATGTAAATACAAATGATGGTTTATTAAGAATGAAAACAAATTTGGTTGGATGAACATTCATCAAAAATTATAATTTGTGTTTTTTTCAACTTTATACAGCACGTTAAACACCCACAGGACCAAATACCTGTTCAAAGAATAAATATAACAGCAGTGATTTGATAAACAATATTAACCCAATAATAAAATCAATAGGACCTAATGGTAAATAAAACAGCCCTGTATTAAAATAATAAAACGATCATATAATCCCTCAGAATGAAGTAAAGATAGAGATAAAAAAATATATATTTGACATTCAATGGTTAACAAGCTATTTAAAAGTCAACATTTCAGATGAGTTTAATGTCAGGTGAACAGTTGTATTTTAATAAGTGATTTTACAAAAACAGGTCATGCAACACTTGCAGCTCTAAACAAGTTTTATTTAGTTGGACTGAGGCCAGAAATTGCTTTTTGGATTATAAAGGTTTCAGTCTGCTGGTTTAGACTGAATGGCAGGACTTAGAAATTAGAGAAGGAGCAGAAACAGAAACTCAGAAATAAGTTAAAGTGAGAATGTTGGTGTTGAAATACAAAATGGTTCAAAACAAGTAACAAGCTTAAGAGTTGGATGATGGTTTTAACAAAAACTATAACGTGGTTGGTTAGTCCAGACTGAAACTTTTCACTGGATAACCGCTTTAAAATTCTACTGCTGGGATATCTAAATTAAATCATATGATTAAACTAAAATAATTTCCACGTCAGCGTATTTATATTGTTCTCTTCTGAGTTGTCATCCAGCACTTCTGCATTATGACAAATGTGAAAAATTGAGACTGTCTGTTTCAAAAAAATCAGCAAATCCATCCATGCATCCATCCACCAACCATTTTCCTGGTGCCTATCCCCAGCTGTCAATGGGTGAGAGGCGGGGTGCACCCTGGATAGGTCGCCAGTCTGTCGCAGAAATCAGCAAATAAAAACATAGAAAATAAAAGAGGAGACTGCTTTGCGTGTCTTATTATTATTATTATTATTATTATTATTATTATTATTATTTCAACGTCCACAGGACACAAACCACTGTTGCAATCTATAAATGCAATCCTTTGTCACCCTATTGTACAGCTCCCTTTGTTTGCAATTTCATATGAAAATGCACTGCTTTTGATAAAAGAAAAAAATTATATATATATATATATATATATATATATATATATATATATATATATATATTCCAGCATGACCTTCACATGCAATTAGCATAAACTGCTTACCAGCTAAAGCAGGAGGTCACTTAGCTTTTGGACATATAAACAATTCTGCCCACCTGAATGTCAAAGCCCACTTGTTATGCATGCCACACATGTGCCGACGCTACAGCATTTACACAACTTGTGCTCAAATTTCCCTGCAGGTAACCATTAATAACACCATTTTATCTCATTTACTGCTATTATGCTTGTCTGCATTGATGAAAATTCACATGCCTTGAAATAGACGCGTAAAACAGAGTGAAACTGACAGCGTGACCTATGTCGTGGTTAATTATGCTATTATATAACTACTTGGTGGCACTCGAAGCTCCAAAATTTCATTTGATCCTTAAACCTCATGAAAAAAGTTTCAAGAGGGTGAGTTTACACCAAAAGTAACATGCTCCACCAGTTGAATGCTGAACTAACCCACACTAGATCCTTATACACGTACACTATTCAGAATGTGAGCACATCCAAAAGCAACATGCTTGCTGTAAAGATGTAACATAACTTTATGTTCTGCAAAGTCTCTGTCAGACACGGGTAAACAAGAGTCATTCAATACAGCAGTTTTAAGGCTTATACGCATTCATCAATGTGACTGTGGCTCATTAAACCACCCCACAGAAACAAAAAACAAACCAAAAAAACAAACAAACATATGACTTTGAGAGAAACAGTGTGATAGAGACGCTTGTTTTTGGTAGCTATTGGAGGTGATGGAACCTCTGAGAGGCATTGACTGCATCTCCACGCCATCCACGTCTGAACACGACAGCATCAGTTTGTTTGAAACGTCATTCAGACCATAGACGGGCTCCTTTCCAGATACATTTCTTTCTCTTCCACTCAGAAAAAGGCAGCTGAGCTGGGTTCTGTACTATTACAGCTGCTGACAGGTTGTTTGGGCTGAACATCTTTCACTTTTTAGCTTCCCTCCATCTTTCTTAGTCTATTAGCACTGACAGCCAGCTTGCACTGATCGCCCACCACCACTCTCTACTCCTGAAACCTTTTTTTTTTTTTTTTTTCTTTTTTCCAGCGGGGTCATTTCATCTACCCTGCTCCCCCACCCCAACAATAACCACCATTTTTGTTCTCCCTTAAATTTTCTTTCTATCGATCCATCCGTCACTCAGAGTTTGCCGCCCACTCCTTCCCAGAAAATCGGCAGGGGCATTTACTCCGGGAGAACAAACGAGAAACTCTTTTATGAAATTTGAAAGTCAGCTCTGTGACTCACCCTTCCCCAATGATTACAAAGGCAATACCTGAAGGCAGGCTCCGTTGAATGCAATATTTTATCTAACCTTAGACCTTGTGTCCCTCATCTAATAAGCGGTTCAACATTCTATACAAAACATTTGCTCACCTATGGAAGGAAAAAAACAAATAGAAGCAAATAATGGGTATTATCGTCATCATTCTTTATATATATATATATATATATATATATATATATATATATATATATATCATATTTTTCTGTTGAACCGACTCAAATTGAACACAATTGCTGAAAGGTAAATTTCACATTACAGCAACTAGAAACAAATGCTAAAAGACTGCACAAGTTTGCTTTATTTGGAAAGGATCATGGTCACATTCCCTCACAGGAATATGAAAACACAACTTAAAAGGTGCACATTTGGAAGTTACACATTATTTATTTTATTTTCTGTACATGCCCTTACAATTGCCCAACGTGTAGAATGAATTATCCTCTATTTACTGCAGTTGCCTGTATAGGCTGAATTAGTCAATTCATGAGAGAATGGTTTGGGCTGAATACTCTGGACGTGGGCATTGATGTTTACACTACCCTTGTTAAACCGATCCATGCTGAGCTTGGACCGAGCTTGGATCAGTTAACCATGCCGAGCTTGGCTCTGACGACCGTTTACACATCACGCTAGCACGGTTCCTCGCCTCCTAGTGACGATCTACGGTACTACTGCTCTCTGGGATTGAAGGAGGGACTCAAGCAAATCAAAATGGTGGTGTCCGTAACATTCAGGAAGAATTTATTTTACCGAGTCGGCTTTTGGGACGTGGATAAGACAAACAAACGTCTAATCAGGATTTACAGACGCAGGAAACAACGACAGACGTTGAGGTTCATCACACTGCTAAGCAGAATCATCACTGGAAACCGTGTGGCAAGGTAAGGAAGCTAGTATTTGTATGAATGTCTGAAACCGCAAAATTAGTCAGCTGACTGTAACGAGATGACGCGGTCTGCTCATGCGCTCTTTTTTATCCGAGAACCGAGCCACTGAAAAACCGGGCCGAGCCCATACCTCGAACTGGTCTAGATTTAGCGCGGTCTGGTTGTGTCTGGCACAGTTCAGTTCAGTTTGCGATACACTCAAAAGTTATCTCAGTTACCGAGCTCGGACCAGTCTTGGCACAGATAAAAAAGGGTTGTGTAAACGGGGTAAAAGAGGCAGATGCTTTTCCTCTTCTGCCATGCACATGCACAATACAGGTGTCATTCAAACTTGTTGCCAGAGGGGGCAGAAGTCTGCAAAACATCCTGGAATGTACCTTATGGTCTTTTGAGTTTGCGCAGTTGAGCCTGAATGCATCAGAAGACTCCTGAAACAATGTTCTTGAAAAATGTATTTCACTTGAGTCATTTAGCTAAAAGGAGAACTGTAATTTGGAGAAAACTATATGCAGCTTTTCAGCACAAACACCTCATACAAACTATCAACGACGGTGGTGGAGGGCTAATGATATGGGTTTTCTGCTCAGAAATAGCTGGGTACCTTGCAAGCACCGAGTCAACTATAAACCTCTCTTTTATGAAAATGTAAGGCCATCTGTTCGTCTTGGCCCAAAATGGTTCATCAACAAGACAATGTCACAAACACAACAGGATATTGTAAAGTATTACAACGGTTCCTTCAAAGTCCAAACCTCAACATGATCAACATACCACGGTAGGACCTTTAGAGAGCTGAGCAGAAACAAATGTCTGAAAACCTCAATAAACCGAAGCAATGTTGAAAATAATGATAACTGAAATTTACTGATCTCACAATGGAGAAATTCACTTCTGCATCTTAACCCATCCCCTTGGGGAGCAGTGGGCTGCCACTGTGTGGCGCCTGGGGAGCAACCAGGGGTTAAGGGTCTTGCTCAGGGACCCAGAGTGGCAGTCAGTGGGAGTTGAACTCAGAACCTCTGGTACCCAAGCTCAACACTCTAACCACTAGGCCACCACTCCCCAATAAAAAGCTAAAATTCTTCCCAATGTGAGAGAGACCTGAAACTTTTGGATCATGAGATAAGCTGCAGAATAACCTTCACAAACAGGTAAGACCTACATGGTTTTGATAAAGAATCACAACCCCCAAATGACAAAAAGATGCTCCAACCACAAAGACCGGGGATCAAAAACACAAATACTACTAGGATTAACTGGAATGTACGTAGGTGTTGACTAGGAATCTGTCTGTATAATTATATTTAATTAACTTTTTTTCTAAATTGCCTTGAGATGACGTGTTGTGAGTTGAAGCTATTTGAATAAACTCAATATTAGATGGGGTGCTTTTTGCTCAGGGGTTGCCAACCAGTTCATCATCAAGAGCAAAAATAAAATCCAGCAGCATTGCAGTAAGGCAGGGTTGCAGAGTAAATGTGTGATGTACCGTCAAGCAAAAATTACTTTTGTTATGAACTGATGGAAAGTTCTGGTTTAACTGGACCCTAGTGAATGGTTGAGGTAACCGCAATGAAGATGGCAGAGCTACAGACGTGTAAACACGTCTTCACTGGTAGTAGTGAATATTTTTCATGAGTAAATAATCAATATTTCTTTTAAATAAAACACCCCACAGACTGCAGTTAAAATGACAAGCCTGACAGATCTGTCCAGTTGCTGCAGAGAACAGGGAGATGAGCAGCATGTTTGCCACTCCTGTTATAGCCGATCAATGCATTTTGAGTTTAGCCCAAACATGAAGGACATTTCTGACACCGGATCAGACGAGGAATCGAACCGTTTCATGTGAGCACCAGCTAACTTCCAGATGTGAATCCACCAGAGCTTCACTGTTTTACCAGATACTTCATGCAGATGGTAGTTATACTTCCATCCATACGTTTTCTAACACGCTTTATCCCGCTTTACACCCTGGACAGGTCACCAGTCTATCGCAGGGCAACACAGAGACAAAAAGGACAACCAACCATTCACGACACACCTAAGGAGAATTTAGACAGGCCGATTAACCTAAGAGTCATGTTTTTGGACAGAAAAAGAAAAGAGGGAAGTGTATTGTTTCAACATTTTTAGAGAACATTATGAACCTAAATGCTTGTTCAAATGACATGTTACTATATGTGTGTCCCATTGAAACACATAGTTGAACATCAGCAACTATATTTTAAAAAATGCAGCACGTGCCACTGTGTTCAGTCAAACAGGTGACCTTTGCATCCGTGGTCAGTCCAATATACGACAACTACTTCTGATTCCAGGGTTTCTCCCCCAGAAGTTTGCTTCTGGAAAGAGGGGAAAAAAAACTAATCCAACCTTTTCTTGAGCTCAAGCATTGGAACACCACAAGTGGAGGGCCTTGAAAGCAATTTGCAGAGCTACTCACCATCCACAGTTCAATTTCTCATTAGCCACTTTGAGCAAGGCACTGAGTTGATGTCTCAGCAGAAATGCCAACACTCATCTGTGCTCATCAAAGTCACGCCGATCCCCCCCCCCCCCCCCCCCCCGCTGAATCCAGACAAAAACAGACAGGGTGACCTTCGACCGCAAGATTTCATTTAGATTCACACAGGGCAACTGTTGTCTTTCAGGTACAGTGCAAATATCTAAAGGCCAGTGATGCCTAATATTTGCATTTGGTTCAGATGCAGCAAACATTGCTGGTATTTGCAAACATGGCAAAAGGAATGTCGATATGTTTTCAGCATGAATTTTTATCAGTTAAAGTTTGAATTCTTGGCAGCCAAGGTTGGCACACTCTCTGGCCTCAGAAACAAAAAAAATTGAATCTTGGGAATATTTCTAAAAAGCTAGTTTTCCCTTACATTATTTTATCAAATAAATACTCATAGTAGAGATGGAACTGCTTTTTCCCCCCCCCCCAGCACGTACATTTTTAAATTAGATTCAAACAGATATCCTTACAACCCGATGTTAACTAACTTGCCAAATAAACAGCTGTTTGTGTTTCTCTGCTAAGACCCTTTGCACAAAATCAGCTGAAATCAATAGCTGCCTGGACAGAGACTGTAAAATTACACGTACAATCATTAAACCCCGAGGGCGAAAACAACCTTAGTTCAATGCTGAACCAAGTTCGGCTGCAGATCAATTATCCAGCTTTTTCAGCTTTTTGAAAAAGAATTGAATTAATTTACTGAACTTCCTGATGCAGAAACTGAAAAATGCTTTTAGATTCCAATAGAGAAAATACTTCAGTTAGAAAAACTGTACCAATAATAAAAATGTATCATATCTGACTCAATTCCATATGGTTCTCTACAATAACTAGTGAAGCACTGATGTATTTTTTTTTTTATTATTTTTCTGTTTTCAGCCAGTGCTTTCAGGAGCAGCAATGACAGCAATTCCTTTTTACTGTGAAACCAGATATATTAAGGTCTGTAGTGGAAGTTGTCTACCTGCTCGCTAAGCTCATATCAAACGACTGTGGAAGAGATCTCGTTAATTAACTGCGTGCGTCGTGAAAATATTGAAAGGGGAAAAAGTGAGGAAAGAAAGAAGTAACGTGGAGAGGAAAAAAGGAAGAAAAGAACGAGTGGAGGGTTTATGAGGAGGCATAATTGAGCCTTCTTATCCACACAGGCGATGACAGGTGTGACATTTAGCTTTTGGAGAGCACACTCTTCCTCTCTGTATTGAATATCAGTGGAAGACACACACGCACACAAAGGAAATCATTCTTCAGGCTGGTACAGTCATATTTACTGTTTCTGAGAGGACAGAATTTTAAATGAAACCCTTCTTGGCTTCGATTCATCCTCAGCCTCCATCCAGTTTAACATGATGGGATTTTCCACCGTAGTGCTTCCGTAGCTAAACCAGGGCTGGAGCTAGAAACAGTTTTCACCTAGTTTCACGTGAACTACTGTGGCCTTCCACATCCAGAGAGCAAGTTAGGTGCCACATAACACTTTAAATGGCTCTATCCACTCACCAATGACCATATTAGGTAGAGATTGCTGATAACACAACCGCACAAGTACAAAGGCCCTTATTCTGCATGTTTAGTTTGTTTCCCTGGTTCAGCACACCTGAATTATGTCAAAAGGTCTTTAGCATGTTCCTGCAGAAACTGATTATACATGAAGGAGCTAAGCAAGGCACATGAATCAGCTGTGTTGGAGCAGCAACACATCCAAAACATGCAGGACACTGTCGATTGGACAGCCCTGCTAAGCCTCCACTTACAAACAGATGTAACATTACCAAGCTGATTTGCTGTGTTACGGCTGCAGTCAGTCCTGGCCTTATTTTCCTTGTAGGGTTCGAGAGACAGGCCTTCTGCAGGTGGTATGCATTTCCCTGATTGGTGCTCTGCTGCTTTAAAGCTGCTATGCATGCAGCAGAGGAAAGGCTCTCTTCCTGCTCTCCCTCTTCAGAACCACCCATTTGATTTGGTTTGTAGCTTATCTTATTGTTGGGTTTTGTTAGGTTTGTTCTGCATTTGCTTATTTCTGGTTAGTTATGGGTTTTGCATTAATCCATTTTGGTTTCTTATTTCAGGTATTCCCTCTTCAGGTTTTATTTCTTTAGTATAATTTAACAAATTCGATTTTAATTTAACCAGAAAATCCTTGTGTGGTCTCCTTTTAATGTTATCCCACCAAATGAGCCTGGTGGACGTAACATGCTGATTTTGTTAAAGGAACTCTACCTGAATTTATCTTTGTCTGGATTTTTATGCAATGTATTCTGAGTTAAAAGATGTAATTTGATGATAACAATTGACAAATTGATTGCGTGATCTAGCAGGTCAAGGTTTTATTTTTAGTAGGAATACGGAGCAAACTAGGGACAACCCAGGACGACTTTTCTGTGCCAATGGCACAATGAGCTGCAGAGTGTTGCTGACAGGGTGTATGAACAGAACAGCATGGCATGCATGGAAGTGTTGACCGTTCACTTAAGAAATTATAATTTACCCGAGACGTAGCCATTTATGTCAGAGAAAACCAAGAAAAGTCCCTTGATTAAAGCCTTGTTTCCTCTGGAGAATTGTGCACAAACTTGAGGCACGTGTTAAGTCTCGTGAGTGTTAAGCGTTTCTCATTGGGGGGGGAAAAAAAAGTTAGGGGCATGGTTTACAGTTCAAACTTACTGTTCTCCTCACTCACAGTTTGAAGTTGTGCAGAATCAGGTATGCTTCCTTTAACAGTCTTTACACACAGTGTTTGACTCGTTTAATAACAAATATGATTGCATATATGGATATGAAAACAATCTTTTCAGCTGTGTACAGTTCACTGCCCTGTCTTACTTAAACTCTGTTAAGGGCCAGTATCAAAATAAACAGCAGGAAAAAAAACCAGTCAGCTCAAGTTTTATACCATTGGCAATC
The DNA here is from genome assembly GCF_011125445.2 of Fundulus heteroclitus. Taxonomy (NCBI): domain Eukaryota; kingdom Metazoa; phylum Chordata; class Actinopteri; order Cyprinodontiformes; family Fundulidae; genus Fundulus; species Fundulus heteroclitus. The sequence goes on from NC_046370.1 coordinate 23,964,567, forward strand.
TGAGTTTCTATTAATGTTGAACTTTTGTTTTTACAGTGTTTTGTCCTAAATTAGGTAAGAATAAAAAAAGAAGTCATATTTAGTTCCCTGTATTTATATTGTGGAAATCCACAGCAAATCTCATCTCCAGGCATTTTAAAAGGTTCAAATTTATAGACAGAAATATAGAGTAAAAGCTATAAAATGATATAGACTGGTAAAAATGAAACCAACTGTAGAGATTTAAACCTGACATTTTCATTGGCCGTCTCCATAAGCCTCCTCCAGCTATATTTACCCAATAAACACAATTTCTGGCTGGGACCGCCACTGTCAGACCCAGAGACTGTGGCCGTCAAAACCCAAAGAACCAGTGCCAAGCAACAACCAGAAGCGGTTTAGCATTGAAACTAGTTTTGGAGTCTCATAGCCATCACGATATAGATAGTTGGTAATGCTTTGTAAAGCTTCTGTTATTTTTTAGGAAAATTTGTATCAAATTGTCTAATTTATTGATATCTAATACCCATTATTAAACAGAACTGACTATGAATTATAAAAAAGTCCTCTTTTGCCCCGTTACTATCAATCATTTTAAGGTTTTCTTCCTATTGCCTAACACTTTACTATCCCTGAATTTATGGGTGAATATAAGACGGGTTAAGGGCTGTTTGTAAGAGCAAACTGCAATAATGTAGCATGTTTGTAATCTTAGGGACTATTCAAAGAGTTTTGACAACTAAAGTAAACTCAAAATTTTTCATACCCCATGCAAAATATATATATAATTCGCATTCAACCAAGAAGGGTATGTTCTTATGAAAAGATCAGAACAAAGCAGAAAGAGAATTTAAACATATTTTATTTAAAAGATTCTATGTTGAAATTCTGTATACTGTTCTCAATTGATGGTAAAATATTTCGGAAAATATGACTTGGGCGCTTCTTACCTACATTTCTGGAAAGGTCCTCCACTATACCTTTAAATACTCAATCCACGAGTCCTTTGCTTTTATTGCACATAACTTAATTTACTGACCAGTTTCCTTTAAATTTTTGTGTAACGTGGATCAGTTGTGTAGTTAGCAACACCTGGCATGGATGTCATTTCAATACTTGTTTTATCCAACTGTAAGCATGTATACAGATGTTGCTTTCCCTGGGTGCCCACTGGAACAATTAACTGGTTATATTCCAATCAGTAACATTCTTTAACATGGAATATGAAACCATAATGCCTCTAATGAAGCGATAATAACACTGCAGCCTTGGGATTGGGTGTTATTTAGCACCTCTGCTTCCCACAGGTATACCACTCCCTGTTGGCAGCAGCACAACCTTCCAACCTAAAAACTCTTCCATGGGGACGTACAGGATAACATGATGCAGTGTTCTAGATGTTGTTAAAGATTCATGAGTTGTTTGGTTTCTGCTCAGTGAAGTAATAATAATAATAATAATAATAATAATAGCATGAGGTGTATGTTTCAGTCTACATTTGACCACTTAGACCTGCAGTAAAGTTCTGATCATGCCTGGTGCTTTGGGGCCTATAGATTCATTTCTCTTGGTTAAAAAAAAAAAAAAAAAAAAGGAATGAAGTGATGATGTGCTGGATAATTCATTCCGTCTCCGTACGCCTCTCACATACATGCAGCTCGTCTCAGCGTGTTACCTTCAGGAGCTGAACATCCATGCAGACTACCCGCACATCAACAAGTCTCTCACTAACCGGGATGATGTATAATTTAACTGCCGGGGTGCTGCTCGTGATCAGAATGCGATGCTGATGCACGGAGCGTAGAAAATGCTAATGCGGGGCTCACGAATGCCCCTCGCTGCTCGGCTCCTGCTCCCCTGCCAAGGTGCTATGTAAATGAAGCCAATCAAAGACCGGAGATGCACTTTACAGCCGCCATCACAAACCTATCAACTGTCATCTGAGGAGACCGGGATGAGGGCAGCTCCGGACTCGGAGCAGAAATAAAAGACTTTGTTCACATTCTATATATTAATGTTTAAGAGCCCTCATATTTTAATAAGAAGCAGCTCTACGTGAAGATGTATTTTAGGAGCATCTGTGAGCATGGCCGTCATTCCAGCTCAATTCATTTTACATCCCTAAACAGAGGGAGGACCGAGCTACATGAATTAAATATACCGACTACATTATTCATTATATACAATTTACTAGGTTCTTCGAATGATATCAATGAAGATAAGGAGAACATGATCATATGGTCCCGAACATCAAGCTGCTGAAATTTCTCACGCATCATTTTTGAAGAATGAAGCCCCTCCTGCCGGTCAATTACAGTTTAGCCTGATGAAACTGAAACTATTACATCGTATAATTCATAAAGCTTGTAACGGTGCATCCATATGGTTATATGGATGCATTATTTAAGGGTTAAGGTTTTTTATATTGCTAGTGGACACAATTCTTCCACCAGCAGCAGAAATATAAGCAGGACTTCCATCCCGCCTCAGCTTGCAGCGCCTTGCTACGCTTTCTCACATTTTGTCACGTCACAAGCTCAAATTTCCATGGTTTCGTTGTGGGTTTTCGTGAAACAAAGTAGAGCATAATTGTGAAATGGAAGGACAATGATGCATGCGTGACAATCTTTCACAAAAAAGGTCATTTTAAAAAAAGGTTTTCTCTTTTTTTTGCATTCGGCTCCATGGTACTTTGTAGAGCCACGCTTCACTGTGGTTACAGCTGTAGGTCTTTTGTGGTGAAGCATGTGTCCACCAACTCTGAACGCTTAGAGACTGACAGTTTTGGTCAGTTCTCCTTTGCAAAATAGCATCAAATCTGTGAGGATCAGTTTTCAAGTGTTTACTAATCTCTGTTGGACTGAGGTCTAGGTTTTTACTGGGCCGTTCTTTGATCCAGACTGTTCAGCTGTGGCTCTGGCTGTATGTTTCGGTTCTTTTCCTGGTGGGAGGTGAACCTCCAGCCCAATCTTCACTCTTGTGTTGCCTCTGGCAGGTTTTCTTCCAGGGTTGCCCTGCATTTGGTCTCATCCATCTTCCCATCAGATAAGTTGATGAAGAAAACCATCTCCTCATCATTAGGCTGCCACCACCCTGTTACACCACAGGGATGATGTAATATGCAGCGTTTGGGGTTTGGTCAAACAGTGCTGTGCAGGGAGACTAAATAGTTGGATTTTGCTCCCACTTGACCAGAATACCATCTTTCACACGTTTGCCGTGTCCCTGCACTGCAAAAAGGGAACTAAAGATAAGTAGAATATTCTTGAAATTAGTATATTTTTACTTGATTTGAGCAGCTAAATGAGACCATTTGTCAATGGAATGAGTATTTCCTGCACTTGAAATAAGATGATGGAAATGAGTTTTCCTTATTTTAAGTGCAACAATTCTTATTCTATTGGCAAATAGTCTTATTTACCTGCTGAAATCAAGGAAAAATGCACACATCTGAAGAACATTTTACTTACTTTGAGTTCCCTTTTTGCAGTGTGCATGGAAGGGATGGAATTTATATTTCCCTTTTCTAGTCCTACGACCACTCAAAGTGCTGTAAACTACAGGCACATTCACCCACTTGCACGTTGCCACTTTTGGCCCTGAGTCACAAGGGTTGCAGAAAACTGCAAACATGACTTCTTACGGCTTTCTTTCAAATGTAGAAACAGACAATTGGTGCTTCAATATGGCAGTACGGAATACAATAAATCCGCCCGCACTTGAGTCCTACACTGTGCGAGCCCTTTTGTTCACCTGAATATTTTTTCTTTCAACAAAAGCCTTCCTTCCTCCTTCCGCCACTCTTCAATAATGGCCAGAGTTTGTGGAGTGTATGACTGATGGTAATATCCACGCAGCATGTAGCATGCAGACAAAAATGTTCTATTTTCCTCCCATCTGCCCAAAGGCACCTGTTTTTTACTTGTTTGTTGTATCCACTTTTCTAATTATTATTTTTGTCATCCCCCGTTCGTGGCAAACTACTGTTTACCACAACTAACAGTTCTCCGCTGGAACGGTTCTGGCACCAGAGCTGTAGATCCCTGCAACGTCTCCAGATTTAATACGGAGCACTGCATCTCTGTCTGATGCTATCCTCCACTGGTTTTCTCTGTTTAGGTTGGTGGCCTTGCCTTAGCATTCCAGTTGTGTCTTTTTCCATCTTGGAATAAACAGCCCAAGATTTTTTTTTTTGCAACGTAACACTGCTTTAAACTGTTTCATAGCTTTATTCTGTGCATTTCTACTGTGTTCCCCGGCCTTTATGATGATGTCTGTTTACTAGAGGTCTCCAAAACACCTTTCAGTCTTGAATTAATCCAGTGAATAAATTACACACAGAGGAACTGCAGTTAATGAGTATGTGCCTACTGGTGGCAGTTGAACAGAAATACATGTAGTATTAAAGTAAGGAGTGCTGAATAATACATTTGTTAAAAAAAATAAAAACAGAAATACATTTAAGCAGTTTCAGTCAGAGGTTGACATCCACCAACAGCAGCGTAATCCTCCGCAGATTGATTGGAGTCATATTTATTTTGTTCAGAATGTATTTGAACTTCCCCTCCCCCCCCAGAGAGGATGAATACACAACAAACTGCAATGATTCTTTCAAACAAAACAGCAGGTGCCAAAACCAAAAGATTTGCTGAAAGGCATCAGTTATGGAGCTCGCGGAAAAAAAAAAACAGATTAGGAGTGGCTGACCTGTTAGTATTTAACACAACACACGTTATAATGAAGGGATGCTCACAAAAGGATCACATATTCCCTTGTTGGGTTACCTTTTGGCTCTAAAAGTTACTGGCTGAATTTCTTGATTGATGACAGTAAAAGTATGGAATAGGGATGTCATTACTTAATACATCGATACATGGCCATGCGAATGCAACATTACAGTTTTTATTTAATTTTTTATGTTGCACCAAGCCTCGTTGTTTTTGGATGGTTATAAGTCAGTGTTTGCAAATGTGCTTTGGAATTGTTGGATAAGATCTGTTTGTGATAGGTTGCATGTTTTATGAGGTTGAATAATTAGGTTCAGCCGTTTGGTATACGAGTTGCACAACCCTAGTATAGACATGTAACAATAAGAAAATATAATGATAAAAGGACTCTGAACCTTTAAAGGGGGGAAAAAAAAGTGATGATGAGTAATGAGGTCACCAACATATTTTGGTTCTTAGTCATACCAAGCTGAGTTTCAGGATTTATAGAGGAAAGCTTCTTTAAATTTGTATTTAATATGCAGTTTCTCTAAAGTGTAAGAATGGTTTAAGATTAATGTCAACAGTTTTGCTTCATGTGTAGCGCCATATTTCACTACTTTGGTCATACTGTAAGGTCACTTAAATGGTTGTTGGTTATGCTCAGTGCAAATGACTGTGCCCACATAGACAGCAAGGATCTCGTGGAGACGAGCAGAGGTGGACACATTTTAATTTCGGTGTGATGGCTCTAAATCAATAGAAATATTCTTTTTTTCCCCCCTTTCATTTACTGCTGTGGTTGGTGAAAAATAAAAACAGTATATTAACATATAATGGAACGGAACCGTTAATTAATGACTTCTTGTTTTCCCGGTGTATGAATACGACGTGATACAGATGTCAATTTCCCATAGCCACTTTTCACTCACAGTAAAGACAGAAAAACATGCCTTTCAAGTAAGTCAGATGTGTCTTGATCTTTGTAAAACAGGAAAAAAGGTTCCATTAAAACATTTCATTTCCCCCCTCCCCTGCCAGAATCATTAGACTGATGGCAAACCTTTCAGGTTTCACAATGCGTAGTACCAATCTTGTCATATGACATGTAATGTTTTTCTTTCCCTGCAACAGCCATTCGTTTCCATCAACATGTGCAATAATTATTGTGTAACACGCTATAAGAAAAGTTTGTAACTGTTTTTAAAGTGCACTGACTTTGGGTTTAATGTAAAAAATTTTTTTTTTTGAAATTATTTGATACCTTTTTTATCCTTCACGTGTGAACAAATGAGAATGAACTATCTATCCATCTATCTACTCCACTATAATCATCCACAGCTACAGTCAAAGCAAAAAATAAAAAGAACCAAAACAACTGAAATAAAAAAAAATGCTTCAAGGAGGGGTGGGGGGTTGTGAAGCTTATCTTCCCACCATGCAGTAAAGAAAAATGTAAGGTGACTAAAGCTTGCTGTTAGTGAACTGCAACAAACAGAGGCCTCTTGCAGTCACCATGTCTACTTAACAGTGTTGTAGTCAAGTCACTATGCCTCGAGTCCGAGTCCAGGTTCGAGTCTCCAGTGTTCAAGTCCGAGTCAAGTCCAAGTCATTAAAAAAAATCTGAGTCGAGTCCGAGTCGAGTCCTTATTGATCAAGTCGAGTCCAAGTTCCGCACTAAAGTAAGCATAGCCTACGTGTTTTTAAACTAAAAAAAAATCCACACTCCACCACATTGCACTAATAATTTAGATTTTAAAATCATACACCAAATAATATTCTAATGACATATTAAAATTATAGCCTGATGATATAAAAAAAAAAGTCGAGTCTTTTTCTCAATTTCCGAGTCAGAATGATCTGAATGTAGGAGTCCGAGTCCAAGTTCAAGTCATCAGTGCTCAAGTCCAAGTCACGAGTCTCTAAATTTAGCTAATGACTCGGACTCGAGTTCGAGTCTCGGACTCGAGTACTACAACACTGCTACTTAACCACCATTAGATATTATCTACATTCCAACTTTCTGTTTGGGAGTCATAAAAAAAAGCCTTTTCTGTTCTAGCACCACAAATACTGTTGTTAGGTCAGATGAGATTTTCAGAAACAAATACCTCAGCTGAATCTGCCGTGAAACAAAGAACACATAGTTGGAAAAGCACCTCGTACCCACTGATAAATAGGGTGGAGGAATACAGATGCTCCAGCCCCGTCCCTGACGAGTTTATTAGCGTGCATGACATAATGAAGTCTTTGAAACTCCAGAGTATTTAACCTAAGAACTTGAGAATTGGTCGTCATTTTGTTATTTAGCACATGCAAGCTAATGCAGAATACATGCTTGTTTATACAGTGTTCCCATATGCTTTATACACTGCAGACTTCTGTATAAGTATTGTATAAGTAAGCACATCATGAGCTTTGTACAATCCAGAGTCAAAATCCTCACATGTGCACACATACCTGGTAAACAAGCTGATTCTGATTTGAAACATATCCGCAAATTACCAATGCACTACATGGATGATTCAGACAAAAGATCAACCTTCTTCTATATCTATGTTAGTCTCCCGATCTAAATCCGTTGGAAAACATGTGGGCTGAGCTGAAGAGCAGAAAGCTTTGGAGAGGAACCAGGACCCTGGATGATGCAAAGATTGTAAAGTGAGGAATGCTCAAAGATCCCTCTTCATGTATATAGCAACCTTCTGAAATGTTGTAGAAAGTATAGTATCCTCTGTTAGCATGGTATAATATAGTATAAAATAGCATAGTATAGATAAATCTTCATTAGCAGGATTTTTTTGTTGTTGAATAAATGCACTAAAATGAAATCTAACCAAGATCCATACCTTTAGATAGACACACCTATTTTCCATCAGTTTTATTCCTGTGTACACAAGCTGTCACGCTCCTGACACCTGCTCTGCCAACGCTGGAACTTGTATCCCAGGAAGAGAACGCAGCTATAATTGGTCGCAGCAGATGAAGAGCAGTGCCCTTTTCAAACTACGCTCAGAACAGACAGTGTTGCCAGACTCAGCTTGCTTCCACATTGTTGTTCTGTGACTCTGCTGTGAAGTCTGACTTTCTCCTTTCAGCTCCTTAATTCATACAGGAAGGTCTCCTGAGGAACTGGTACGCGTCAGGTAGATTGCTGGTTGCTGCAGACCAACAGAAACATTTGTGGGGAGACGAATCTCTCTCCGTATATCTTTAAATGAATGCATTGTTAGATTCATTGGGCGAAAGAAATTTCACGGCGTGTTGGGGCCCTGACGCAAACCACACGGCCTTTAAATGCAGGCGGTGCACATAACAAGCTAATAGCATTGATTTAGAGAAGTGCTGAAAACACAGATGTCTGCATCTAGACTAAAAGACGATTAAGTTCAGTGCACACAGTAAAACATGAGAAACTCATTACAAAGCAATGCAAGCGCGTTCATTCGCTGTAGCTGAGGCAAATCTAATAAAACCCCACAGGAATTATGTTTGTGTTATGCTACATAACAAAAAAAATCCTGAGCTGTTTACAGTGGTAACAAGAACTGGTTCACTCCTGTGATAGACCCCGGGGGTTTGCGCTGCGTAAAATCAGAAAACCACTTAGTCTGAGACAATACGTTGTGCCGATCTCTTCGGTCCAGAAAAACACATCAAATAGAGTCTATGTTACAAATTTTAAAACTCTGTAAAACTTTTGTTCTCTTTGTTTTGTCTGCATTCCCTCTTTAGCTTCCCATACACATTCCCTCAGATATATGATACTCAAGCTTCCCCAAAATATAAATAATTCTTAAATCCTGCTTTTTGTTCTGAGTAGCATTTCTGGGGAAAAACATATTGTTATACCAACAGAGTTATTTTACACGCCCCATTTGAGTGAAATTTTATGTTAGGGTTGACAAAGAACAGCAAAGTGATACAATAAGACTTGTTTGTTTACACAGGAAACGCTGACTTTCTTTTTATAGACAGAAATTAAAATACATAATACAGACACAATGGCACATCTTCAGACTACAGACAAAGCACTGTAATGAAATACCACCATTAAGATTAAGGATGAAAAAAACATTTTAACTGCAGTGATGTATATATGTGTTCATTAATATGATGCCAAGTGGAAAAAAAATCAGTAACAATTTCACAGAAACAACTGTTACTGCTGACCAATCAGGAAGAGTTGTACTAATTTAGCAAAAATCCTAAATCCAAAGTGGATATCCCCTCATATTCACCTCAAGGTTAGAGTGCAAAGCACACAATTAAACATTGGTTTTATACTAAAAGTGATTTACATCTATATAAGTTCATACATTTTGTCTTTGCATTTGTAATTGACTCAGATTGTTATGAGTAAGTCTGCTATAGTACCTAAACTGAGTGAACATAATTTGGTTAGAGGTATGAAAGTACACCAGAGATGTAAAAATGTTTATGAGATGCCAGAGAAATTCAGCATGTTGTTTCCATGCAGAGCAAACCGTAGAAGTGGCAGTGCAACCCCAGCTGGACAGCTGGCTCAATGAACATTCTCACACCTTTCCATCTCATGCAAGAACTCTACATTTGATTGTTTGAAAAAATATATTTCTAGTCACAAATAACATGGACGGTCATGGTGTGGAAACATCCATCACTTATAGTTGTTTTCAAACGGCATTTGGCAAGCTATGAGATTAATGGATGTTAAACAGTTGACTTCAGGTTCACCCAGAGCAGAAAGTATAAATAATTAGCCAATATTATCTGCTTATTAATCTTGTGTTATTCTGGAAAGATTATAAAGCCAAAGCAGTACAATACTGTAGGTATGGTACCTTTTTTGCAACATTAGAGTTTGAAGACTGTTCATTTTTGTGAGAGTTTATTCTTAATTTTTGCATGTTGGAATTTATGTTTTTTTCTTTCTTGTGACAATATTTCTTTAGAATAAATCCTATATCAATGGAAAATCTGTTTAAGTCTCCTTAAATGATGACCCATTTATAAGGAAAGAAGTATGGTTGGGTTGAGTGCCGGAGTGTATGAGCGACATTCAGTTACCGGTAGTAATCCCATGTTTTCACAGTCTAAGATCCAACTTCATCCTCCATGATTTCAAATTTCTCCCCAACAAGTAAGCGTTTATCAGAAACTACATCCGGATTTTGGGTGAGGATGCAATAGCCTGGCTGCAATCTGCGATGTTCAAACCAGAGTGACTAACAACACTAAGACTATCTGAGTTGCAACAGGGACTGTTTGAAGAATGGAAACTATCCCATAGCTGCGTGTGACCAAGCCGGTAATCAGCCTGAAGATGAGGTACCAATCAGACGATGAGTTACCCAGCTCCGGTAAAGTATTCATTTCTTGCAACAAAGTGATAAATGACCAAAGACAAATTCATTGACCTATGATGCTGATTTTAAATAGCACTATTTCACAGCAACTGTCATGTCAACAGAGTCGAATGCATAGCCAATTATGTAAAATTCAATTCAGTCCAGATTCAGTTCCAATTTGTCCATTTCCTTTTTAATGCAGTCATGCGGTAGTATTCAGATGCAGCTACATACAGTCCAACATGACCCATTAGGTCAAATACATCTGGTAAAAAGGTTAAACAAAGAACATTATAACAGTATAATAACTAATAGTTAATATTATTGCATTTCTATTTAGCAGTTTAAATATGTGTTGCCTTTCTGTTACCAATAGAAGCAGAGAATGTTCTATATCTATATTTGTCATTTTTTTTAAATACTGAGAAACTTCAATACAGAAGACATATTGTGAGAATTTCCCATCCATCCTAAACCACAATGCTAATAAAAACCAAACATTAAAGTATAGAAAATGCACAAAAGAAAAGTCAACACTGCACTGACCCTGCGACATTCTGTGCTCCTTTGGAATGCTAAGAGTTTCACTACCTTTCAGACTTTTATTTCCCCCGTATAACGAAAGGACTCATGGTCACCCAAAGCTGCCTGCCTGACAGTTAGCTTTCGGTCCATGCATCCCAGCATCGCTCGGCTTTTTGTTCTGAGCCAGACTCGGCTCTCAGCGCTATCTGCAGTGTCACTGATTGTCGATAAAGCCTTGAGTTTGCCAGGCAGATAAAAGCCGGGTGGCTGCACCTTTCATGCATTCATGCAGACAAACGAACACGCTCACAGAGAAACCAGAAAACACTGCCGCCCTTTTACAGCAGAACAGTCGCAGAGGCAGAGATCTGAACTGTGGAGGAGTGAGAGACACAGACAGTGCTAACGTTGAACGTGGAGGGATTGAAATCATAAAAGAAATCCTCTTTAAAGAAAATGAAAGATGTGGTTAAAGAAATAAGGGGACATATCAGGACAAGCGGAATAAGAACTGATCCATAAACGTCATGACTTGAGACAGGTTTTGACTCAAGGTATTATTGGGCATTCAAAACTGATTCTTTCACATCTCTACGATAGATATGAAGGGTTGAAGAAAAGCGACAGATCAACAGCAACGAGTGAATCAAAGCACAGGCTCTGTAGTGTCTCAAATTTTGTCACATTAAAATATATTTGCCAAAAAGAGGCCCACTCTAGAGGAGCTGCAGAGATCCACAGCTCTAGCACTGGGATCTGTCCTAAGGACAACATTAGCTGGGCACTCCACAAAACTGGCCCAAGTGAAATGGTGGCAAATCAGAATCAGAATCAAGTTTATTGCCAAGTAGGTTTGCACTTACAAGGAATTTGACTTGGTGTTGATGGTGCAGACAAAATAGATATAAATACAGAATCTAGAAAACTGCAAAAAGTTCTGTTTAGTGTTTTGGGACAAACCACGAAGGGAACACAGCAGGGTGGCAGGGACAGATGCAACCAAAATTAAACCTTTTTTCTATATATAAAATAATAATTTGTGACCATGACCAGAAAATTGATGTTCGCATATGCTCTCCATCTGACTGAGCTCGAGTTATAAAATGATGAATGGCCTATGCGTGCATAGCGTTTTATAAAGTCCCGTGAACCCCAAAGTACTTCACACTACATTCAGTCATGCACATCCTGACAGTGGTGAGCTACATTGTAGCCACAGCTGGTCTGGGGCAAACCTTCAGAAGCAGGGCCACCATAAAATCGGCGCCACCGGACCCTCGGCCCAGCGACAGCAGGCAAAGCCGATGAAGAGTCTTGTCCAAAGACACCACTGAGACAATCAGAGTTGGGCGTTCGAACCGGCAACCCACCAGTTGAGGAATAGCTCTTAGCTCCTACACCACCACAGTTAAAATGAATACAAATGCAGGGCACACTTTTTCAGATTATCTGCTTAACATTTTTAAAGTCATATATCACCTTTTGCATCGCTTCTCAACTACAAAGTGTTGGTCTGTCACACAAAAGCCCGACAAAAGCACACTAGAGTTTGTGGTTGTGACGGAAAACTGGTATTTTGCATCTCTAGAGATGCAAATACTTTTGCAAGGTACCATATGAAGGAGCTATCTGGGTCTGTATCACATAATTTCTGTAATCTTTTTATTTATTTTTTGAGTGATTTCTCTGAGACGTATGTGCTACTACAAACACTGTTGATAAAAAATGTTTCAAGTCACTGCTTTTACCTGAGAAAATAAAAAGGTAAAAGTCATCCTTGATTAGTATCTGAACTGCAGATTTATCAGAGAAAGGCTGAATATTTAAGATGTGAGAGAAGCAGAGTTGCTCATGCTGCTGCAGCTGGTGATGATTATTAAGCTATGTTGGTAATGTTTAATATGTCTCGCTCGCCTTGTTTCCCCCACACATCCAAAATTAACCACTGGACAAGAGTTTAAGAAGAAAGACAAAAAGAATCAATAAAAACAAAGCAAGATGGGCACTTTTTAAAAAAAAAAATAAAAAATCTCACAGCCATTTTCATTCCAGTTCAAAACATTGTTACTTTTTAAAGGCAAACCCGGGGCTGTTCATCGATCTGTTTGTTGCCTGCCAAGAGTAGGAGGCTCAAATAAGATTGGGAAGGGATTAAAATGAGGAGTAAAGAAGAGACACAGAGGGCGACGTCTCACTAACGAACACTGGGATGCTCCGGAGACGCTCTTCATGAAAGCTTTTGTTCTGTGTTTCGGTGTTAATGGGAAAATAACACTGACGCCTGAGCAGATGCAGACACAAACAATTAAACGGCAGCAAGATGACGCACAACAAGAGCTGCTCTGCATTTCATTTATCAGGACAAAACCCATTTCAGCACACAGAAGCTCTTACAACTTCATGCTACACAGGATTCGACTTCAGCTTGTCTCTATGCGGTCAGTTTAGGTACAGTATGCATCTGCAGTCCTGATTTCTGGTCTGGACTTACTGATTCATCTGCTGATACACTTTCTGAGTGACTTCTTTAATTACAGACAGCATGAAAGTGGCATGTTATGTGACTTGTATCAGCACAAATGCGTTCGCCCAAGCAGAAAAAGGTTGGAAAGTCTGACTGTAGCTGACTGGACTCCCAAGCCTGATACTTTGAGGAGAAACAACTTGGTGAACCAGTGTGTAAGAAAGCTAATGTTCCCCAGAAACAATTGGACAATTTTTCCATTTTTCTCCCCCTTAAGAGCAAAATATCCTAAGGCTGAATGATATACAAAAAAAAAAGCATATCGATATAATAGAAATCATGTTCATCAATATCGATAATTATCAACAAATTCAAAACGTATATTTTAAGTGCAGCCCTGGTCATATTATGCTGTTGCTTAGCAACCTATTTAGATACAGAGCACACAAACGCTGAATTCAGACTCAACCCTTTATTCAACCAACTTTTTACCAAAACTGCAAGTTTTTTTATAAAAGAAAGGATGTGTGCTCTCTGAACTCTTTGAAGGGGTTGGTGCTTGGTTCCTGGGTCTGCATTTGTGATTGTTTGGGAGGATGTAATTACTGTAATATTAACCTACATGATAGCACTTTTGATGGCTGCACGTAGCACTTCTCACCGGACTGGGGCGTAAAAGCTCCAATGTGCACAGAGAAAAATATGCATTGGTCTGCAGCAATACGCTTCATAGTCTGTGTTTTTGGGCCGTAATTTAGGGTCCCATTTATCTTTCAACACTCCTCTATTCTCCTCCCAGAGTTTGGAGCTGCTCTCCAGTGCATGTTCTTCTTCGTTCTCCACCTTTGTTTTCCCTTTAATGTCGGTAATTTTGCCAAATACGACCCATTTATACAAGCAGGCAAACCCAGTAAAATGGTGACAGGCGAGTACACATTAATATCAAATAGATAAATGACTGGAGAGTCAAAATAAATTAGAAAATCTAAATAACAATAATAATAATAATAATAATAATAATAATAATAATAATAATAATAATAATACATTTTATTTAATAGCGCCTTTCTTGCCACTCAAGGTCACTTTACAGAAAATAAAAATGAAAATACAAAAATACAAATAATGAGGAGAATAAATGAGGTACGTTCAAACGTTTTTGGTGCTGTGTGACAATGAAAGTTTCATCATTATGACACACATTTCTTAATCCAGTATAATTAGTTAATTTCTCTCCTTTAATCACTAGAAGTGCATTAGTTGCATTATTGTTGTTGTTTTTCTTGTACCTCAACCAATCACAACTCTTAAAAGACAGCCACCCGGCAACGGGGTCAACTGCACCTCCTCACTAAGATAAAAATTTCTGACATTTCCTTACTCTGAGTCACTCTCAGCAGCGATTTGAGTCACTCTTAAGCTAAGACTCTTAGGTAGAAAATTTTTAGTCTGAGAAAGGAGCTCTCTGATAGGACTCTGAGAATCTTTGTAAAATACGGGCACTGAGGCCTCTACTGTCATGATTTGGGTTTTGTTATGGTTTATGTTTGTTATTTGATTAATTAGTTCACTCTCCTGCCTTAAGTTCAGTTTCTGTTTTGGGTTCTTTCTTGTTTGGTTTGTATTATAGCTTGTGTCCTGTTAGTCTTAGGTTTAGGTTCTGAATTAGTTTTGGTTTATGGAATAGTTTGGGTGTTAATGTGGTTTGATTTTGTACTTTGTTTTATGTTATCAGTTCATCTGGCCTGCTCCAATCACGTCTGTCACCAGCCTTTATTCAGATCACCTGCCAGTATTCCTTCACCTCTTTGTCACCACTCTATTTGTCTTCCTGTCACTCCCCTTCATCAGTCTCCATCCAATCAACACTTTTTCCCCCTGATCAGCTCCATCCATTCTGGTAATTAGTTTCACTCTGTTCACCTGCTCACTCCTCTACTTATACCTGCCTCTGTCTCCTGCACTCGTCCAGATCATTGTCTTTACGAGCCCTTGGTGAGTTTAGTCCAGTGGTCCTTGTTGTCTGTTCTGTTGACGTAACCCGATTGAACCTGTTTTTCCTGCCCTGTCTGACTGCTTTCCCGTTTTGATGACCTGGTTCTGCCGTTGGATTATCTGAGCTTGCCTGATCCCTGTCTGTATTCCTGCCCGTTTCGGACTGCTATTTTGGGTACCGCTTTTTGGACTGCCATTCTGACCACTGAGCCTGCCTGCCTGTGTATTGTCAAGATCGCTTTAATAAACCCTCTGGATCATACCTCCTACTTGTCTGGCTTGAATGCTGGGTCCCTTCTGTCTCTCTAGTTCATGACATCTACATGCTACGTGCTTGACAAGAAAATGATTTTGCACCTAGATGGTTCAGTGCTCTGTAGACCAATGGCAGAAGTTTTAAATCTATTCTTTGATGAGCAACGGTGAGACCAGCCAAAACACAGAGCACATTTCAGGTGCTTGTAACCGGGATCTTGTTCTTTCCGTCATGATCCATATTTTATGACCATGGATGAGGGCCGGAACATGGACAGACCAGTAAATTTGGAGTTTCACTCTGGCAAAGCTGTCCTTGGAGCAGTGAATAAGACTTGTGTAAATCTTGTCTGCAAATAATTAGAGCCAAGGAAAAAGCCTCTCTTTTAATTGTTTTTCCACTTATTTTATTTTTTTTACTTGAATAATAAAAAGCATATGCACTGATCTCAATGAGATCACTTTATAAGAATGGGACATAAATTCCGTACTGACGCATTCAGAATAGGACAAAGTAACATCTGATTTTCTTCATGGCTTGGTATCTTTAATAACAGAGCGGGGGAATGCACTGTGGAGCATAAAGGAAGACAAGACTCGCCTGTTTTAAAGTTGTTGCTGTTTGTTTAGTTTTTTTTTTTGTTTGTTTTTTTTAAATCAAGGAACATTAACAGATCTGCAACATTAAACTTGACCTAGAGTCCGCATTTACAACATTCTCCAGATTAGGATTCACTAACCAAATTATTGCTGATAAGATTACATATCATAATCCATATTCTACTTCCTCATCGCACCCGGTTGTATATCTGCCTGTCATTTCGGATAACTCCTCACAATTTGAGGTTGATGAGTCAAACAGGCAGGTGAACAGGCGGTTCTCTAACCAGGTCGGAAAAGCTGGGTTGGAATGGAGGCATGCTGTGTCCACAGACAGACCATTACACCCATCAATCAGCTGGTAGGCTGAAGCGCTCACCCAGGACAGAACAGGGGTGGTGGTGGGAGAGGGGAGGGGGGTTGGTGAGGGAGAGATGGAGACAGATTTAAGAGGTCTCTGCTGGGAAATTCATCGCTCCTGGCAGAGTCCTCCATCAGAGACGGGGGAATAAAGAAAAAAAAAATTCTGCAATCAGGTTGAATGCTGATGCTTCATCCTTACACGGTGGGAAGATGAGCCGTCAATATCAAGTTGCTCTCACAACAGTCAGGAAGATCAGGAATTATTTTTTTTTTTTGCCATCATTTCAGATTTTAAACTAACTCAACGGATAACTATTAAAAGCTAAACCAAACATACCATCCCATCATCTGTGAAAAGCCTGCTCAAAATAATTAATGCGGAAAAGCCTAAAAAAAAAAGTTAAGGGCAGTAAACTATTCAAGCTTCGCTGCTGCGTCACACGTGATCTTTCTCACACTTTGTGAAATAAATCAAACATACCCTAAGAGCTGCTCTCTGCGGTTCATGTGCTGCTCCTGCGTGCCCCCTTGCTGCCGTCTCCAGCCTCTGCTCGGTTCTCTTTTCAGTTTTTCCATCAGTTATTTTACTTTAGATACCTCCTTAAGCAACCATCATTCCATAAATGTCTGTCACCGATCATCACGTCCCTGGCCTCCTTGGACTCCACCCACGACTTGCTGTTCCTTACAGGAACCCTGATTGAATAGAACAGCAAGCCTCTTATCCTAAGTGCAGCTACAAATTCACCCACAAAGACTGTACAGGAAAGGGCCTACCCAAAGCTTTTCTCCTCTGAGGCTGCAATTCCCCAAAACAGGTAATATTAGATGTGCGTCGTTACAGTTCAAATGTTCAAAATCCCATGCTAAAAATTATGCATCGATCCTCTAAGTTAACCTTCAGTCACAAAGTGGTATGCAGGGACCGAACTATGAGCTCTTTGTTTGACCTCTTGAGACTTCTTTTACTTTCTTCTGCCAACTGTAAAACAAGGTTTGGCAAAAATTAGCATTGGAACGAAACTGACTGTTGGTCATTCAACTTCAGGTATTTATTTTGCCAGAGGGCAGAATTCATGCTTCCATCAATTAGAGCATATAACAAATCATCACCATATTTGACTGTCCTTATAATGATCTCACTCTAAAATGCTGTGTTAGTTAGACATAACACGTAAGAAAAAAGGCACCTTTGAAAATGTTCCACTTTATTTTTTGTCAGTACATGGGATATTCTTACAGCTGTCTTGTGGATCACAAGATGTTTTTGGCAATTTGAGAAAAAGCATTATTTCCCCTCAAGATTAGTTTTAACCTAAAAACTCTCCCACGGATGCCACTTTCCATTAGTTTCTTTCTTATTGTTGAATTATGAACTCTGACCTTAACTGAAGCATATAAGGCCCATAATGCTTTAGATGTTGTTCTGGATTTTTTTGTGGCGTCCTTGATGAGTTGTCAATCCACTCTGTTTTGTGTTTTTGCCCCTTGTGGGTTCAGGCTCTCGCTGTGGTTCACTGGACTCCTAAAGCCTTAAAATGGCTTTTTAACCCCTTTCAGGAGAGACACGGGTTCTTGAATTAAATTAGCATTCAAAAACTACTTTTGTATTTAGTCAGATTATCCTTGCCAGGCTTTAAAGATGGTATGATCAGAAATATTTAAGTAAAAAAACTTACATTTTACAGCACTGTTTCTTTTGCAGAGATCAGACAATGCCCAGATGCCACAAAGCCTAACCTTCTTAATTTTAGGGCCAACCAAACCTTTACAACACACATCACAGTTAATCTGCTTCACTTTTTTTCCTTGTTCAGCTTCATCTGAAAGCAACATATACCCTGAGGAGTAAGACCACAACAAGCATTCAACAACAACTTTAAAATACGGGGTTAAAATTGGCTTCTCAAAGGTTGGCAGAGTTCAGGGTAATAATAGACTTGTGTCCCCAAATACTGTATTTTTCTTTAAACCTAGTCATCAGTACACCTTCGATTTCTTTCTACACTCTCCTAAAAAAGCTGAGCCGGACTTCAAACGAAACATTTGTGATGGACTTTTATTTGGAGAGCATATTGCAGGTTCCATGTCAGATGCAGCCGCCAGCTCTGTACGCAGTGGTGCAATCACGTTAATGATCGGAAAATTGATTGACACCAAGTTCATGGCAGCCATTAGGAGTTTTGAAAGCAGTGCTAATGACAAACAAACTAACTAATGATAAATAAAAGTTATTTGATTGTTAACAACCAGGTCAAACACTAGAAACTCATTTAAGTTTGTGATGACAAGCAGAGGGAAACCTCTAAGGATCTGTCAGTTCGGTTTGGTTTTTAACACTAATGACTTTTTAAACAAATAATAAAATCACTAAGCTGGTAATTAATGACTAGAGAAGGCAGTGGAGAAACACAGCAAAGTGTTAATGAAACAATCAAAATCGACCAGTACTTAATCAGCCGTAACATTGCTGACGAACTGACTCCGTGACAGAATGACAAACTTATCCAGGTGCATCATTCCAGCTGGTCCCATCTGAGCATCGTTGGCACGTCTCAGTTTCTAGTGTTTGTTCTGTCACGGTGGGACTGCTTATGATCTTTGTGTTACTTAAGGATAAATCTTTGGGATTTAAAGATGAGACCAATGCTCCCTGATGTATCATCAATCCCGGGGTCTACTTTTCTCCCTGAAAGCTCCAGCGCTCTGGCAACAGTTTTAGTTTTTATCTTGGTATTAAATGCATGCATGTTCCCAATTTACTGTTTATAGAGTCAAGGATAGTTTTCCCAGTGTAGTTTATCTACACTGTTTCTATTGCATCTGGGGTAAAATCACATTACCAGCTTAGAAATTTAGCTCAGTAAAACAGTAAGGTAGGAAGTAGTACTTTTGATTTACCCTGGATCTTCAGGGTGGATGAAGAGTGCAAAAGATTTCTAATTGGAAGTTTTTATACTCTTTATACTTTAAGCACAGCATAACGTGGCAGCCTGAGGCCGTGGCTCTGTATCCGATTACATTTTTCATCCTTTTTTATCTACTTCTATTAGTCCCCGTTTTTCCGCCTTTCAACTCCCAACATGGAAGTAACCCTTTTTTTGGTAAATTTTGCTTTATGCGGCATTTGTTTGCGGCGACCAAGGGGGGGGGGGGCAACATGCAGCTATTGAATACACAAGGGATCGGCTGACAGAGCAAAGTCCATACTCCAGTGTTAACATGGACAGAGCAAAAGTAAGAAGTGAGGAGGGGTGTGGCCATGTTTGTTAATAACAGATGGTGTAGCTCAGGACATGTTACAATTAAAGAGATGCTTAAGCTGCAAACTGTATATTACTTTTAGGGAGTTTTCACATGTGATCAAGATAACAGCGTATATTCCCCCGTCTGCAAATGCTGCAGCAGTCTGTGACACCTTCCATACCGTTATGAGCAAAATGCAAACAAAACACCCCCAGGCTCTTTCTGATCTCAGGAGACTTTAACCATTTATACCTGTGGCTTTAGGTTTGAAAGGAGAAGAACCTGACTAAGACACTGTTAATGGAGAGGATTGATTGTTTATAGGGAATGTTACTTCCATCCCAGGTGACAAATGAGAATGATTTAGGTTGATTTTACATAAATTATAGTATTTATTACCTTTAAAGAATCACAGTTACTGATGGTGGCTGCAGAAGTTGCAATCCAGATCAGAAAACTATTTCCTTGAATATGTCGGAAGCCTACATTAGTGAAATCCATTTAAATGTTGGTAGTTACACACTTTCACTGAGCTTTTAGTGACTTTACAGAAGTTAGAGTGGAGATGTGAAACAATCATCAGTTACAGTTTGAAAGCTTTTTTTCCCCCTTTTCTCCCTCAGGTGGATGATAACAATGGCATTATTAGCACAATTTGTTCAAAAATCAGATTCAAACTGCCACAATGAAACTGAGTGTTTTACTCATGTTTCAGATTGGAATCGCTGAAGAACAGATTCAAAGTCTTTTGTTCTGATTTCACTGTTTCCTGTTACATTCTGAAGTGGTGAGCTGTAATCTCTGCTGACTTCACAGTGGAAAGAATTTTAACTTGTATTGGTGAACTTGTATTTGTGTGGTGGAGGGGTGTGGTTGTAGCTAAGCTGAACAGGAGTGGAAGTAGGGGATCAGGGAATAGTAGCAGATGAGGGTGGCAGGCCCAAGCTGTAGTGGCTTTCTGATCACTCTCCCTGTCCTTAAGTAAAGTAACATGCTGAAGCCCGGGGACAGAGACCAGAGGATTGTCAAAAGTGTGGATGGCAGGCACCACCTACAGCATCACCAGACTTCTGTGTGTCAAAACAATTAGTCAATAAACGTTTCACTCTGCCAAGAGTTGTCTGGGACTATTTGTGGGAAGGCGTTAGCAAACAAGGATTCCTGTAGTATAACATGATATCTGTGGCTGTAACTTGGATAAACAGAGCTCTGCAGATAGAGTCTACAGAAATAACAACCCATAGAAGATTCAAGGTGTTTTTACATCCACACTTCATTTACTTTGGTTTGAATCAGTTGATCAGTACTACTTGTAACTTGCATGTTTCCAGTGACTCTTTTCGCACTGAAGAAACTCAAAGCAAACCATAACCTGTTCCTACAATTCATTTAAGAACATTGAACAATAGTAAACCATCAACCTTAGACCACAACCAACCCCTTTAGTGTTTATTGTGCCACAAGATCCTGGCCTAAAAGAGTACAGAGAAATGTGTGATAGTCAAACAAAAAGTGACTTACTGCCTCAACAATGGATACAAGTTTTAGATGATGCATATATCCTATAGAGGATTACAACAGATGGTGCAAAGCTGCAAAGATGAGTGTAAACAAAGCACCTACGCAGCCTCTAGGCCTTGACATACAGGTTACCTGTGTTAGGTAAGCTGTCAGCACAGGATGAATATCTCATCTCTTCAACTTGTCTTTATTGTCAGAATTCAATGTTGCTTAAGATGCTGCCTTGTTGGGTGAGCCTTTAATAAAATAAAAAAAGAGAACATATTTTCTAAGAGAGAAAATGAAATGTTCTAAACCAAACTGCTTTGCACAAGTCACCCAAACAACAATTCAGTGCAATGGAGTGGATTCTCTTAACTTTTTACCCAATGAGTATTTTATGATCAACTGAATTTGAGAGTATAGTAAATGAAAAAATAAATAATTGGATTGTAACTTGATCTGGACATGACTATGTAACTCAGTTATGTTGGAATTAATTGCTGATTGTAAACTGGTATAAAGTTTCATTAGATTTCACTAATTTGAATTGCAAGCCCCTGAAGAAGACACTTCCTATGCTGCATTACAGGATCCGGATCATATTTTTCCAGTTTTCCCAGAATTTATATGTTTAAACCTGAATGGGTCAAGTAAATGTCAGACAAATCTCTGTAGGAGTTATCCTATTGTGGACATTTGACTTGTGAATGGAAAATGTGCTATTTTTCCAAACAATAATTTTTTTTGTGTGAAGTAAACATACCAAAATGAAAAGCTTAGGTAAGTAATATTGCAACACATGCAGCTGAAAGATCATAATTATGAACACCATCCTGTGTTTCAGCGCATAAACATACACGTGGGCTCTCTCCAACATGTTAAATGGACCGAGTTGTAGCAGATAAATCGGACACTCTGCTGTTTAATCTCCATAACTGTAACTTTTCCACATTAGCAGACGAGCGGTGGACCAAACAGCTCATTAAGCAAAGAACTGACCAACAAAGCTGCCGACCATCTGCTCAGCTGACTCGCTGGTATTTCAGAATGAGATCTGCCGTGTACCCTGTCAGTGTGTGGGAGTTATTTACTGAGGGTGTTAGCGGAGTCTGAGTCCCCAGCAGCTTCACTGGATAAATCTGCTTTGAGATGACTCATCACATGGGTGTGTGTGAGAGAGGGCATGCTCGCGTGCTGCAGCATCACAGACTGGCTCCGTTTTCTTACTCTGTGTGTGTGTGTGTATGTGTGTGTGTGTTTGTTTGGCAGGTGAAGCAGAAGGAGATGAATTGTGCCCCGTGCCTCAGAGAACTGTTTAATAAACATTTTTATTAGCTCCTTTCACACCGCCGCTGTGTACAAGCCAGGCGTCGGTGTGTGAATGCAGCCTCATCGGCAGCAAATCCCCATCACCCGCTGCAGCCGGGGCACCACCAAGGAACGGCGGCCAAATCTGAGCGACTAGATTTAATATACTTCCAAGGCCAATAATGACTTAAAGCAAAAGAAGGACCACGTTATGAGATACAAACTGCACAATCTGCAGACTTTCTGCTGAGTTTCAGCATGTGCGGGGGTGTAGAAGAAACAATGGGATAAAACCCATCTGAAATACAGCAATTAAGGAAGAGTTTATGGACAAATCAGGGTCTGAGAAACTGCTGCTGCTAGATAAATCTTTTGAAGATTAATGTGCAAAACCTTCACAGCTTATAGAGAACCTGTGTTGGTGCAACTGTTTTAGTCTAGATTTCAGGCTCTCTGCCAGTCAACCACTTAGCGCCCAAGTCTCTTGGACAACATCATGACAAAGGTTCCCTTTATCTTCCTTCATAATTATGCTTCATTTTTTTATGGGCATTTTTTGTGCCTCTGAAGGACGAAACTGCGAAAATGACTCCCCTATGAAGGACCAATCTTGCTATTAGTAAGAATAAAGTCAGAAATAAACAAATTAGTTAAGAAATAAATTACTCTCCCAATAAACAGTTCAACAAATTAACCAATGTCCCATTAAATGCAGCAAAATAAAAAAAAAAAAGCAGAATTATTAAATTACCAATGAACATATCAGCCACACACTGCTATTTAAATTTTTTTGGAGTTAGTTTATTTCCGCTAGTAATATCCTTTTTTGTTTTGTAATGTCACTCTAATTTTCCTCAAAAATTAACAGACATTTATTATTATATTATTTTCCCCAGCTCCTGTATTTTTTTAGATTTATTTCCTCTCAAATATATTTACAATGTAATATTTATTTTTATACACATTTTCTGTCCATTTAGTTCATGGTACATTACATTTGGTACATTACATTTACATTTCCAAATGCATGCCGAGATGGAAACAACCATAGTGACTAAGGCATGTAAAAAAAAATATGAGAAAAATGGGCTCAGGCAAAGCCATGGGTGGAAAATAAATATCACAGGGCTATACTAGGAGAGAAACTACATTTATGTATTAAGAATTCAATAACAACAAATTTTTAAAAAAAATAAAAACTTTTTTGTTCATTTTTAAATAATCAATAATTATAATTTATTTGATAATTTGCATTATTTCATTTGTTAAACTATTTATTGTGCGAGTAATTCATTTATCAAGCTATCCATTTATTTCTGAATTTATTCCTAATGGCAATACTGGTCCTCCATTCTTTTTAAAAGCAACATATGTTTACAACACAAGTCTATAATAGCAACACTAATTTTATATTACTATATTTGTCGGACTATAAGTTGCACTTACCTTTAAATTTTCTCAAAAATTTATATAGCGCCTTAAAATCTGGTGAATGTCATATATACACTGTACTTGTGCTTACTGACTGATTTTATGTGGTACAATGTGCTCAGAAATCTGTCAAAATGTGTAAATACCACTTTGGTCAGCAACAAAGCCGCTCCACTCAATCAATATTTGGTGCATTACGGTACACTGTGTCACTACCTGAATGCCCCCGTAACAGGACCATAGAGCAGTCTACAAACCTGCCTGACTGTAATGTCTAAACTAGAAGTGCATTCATGTAAGGCAGCCCGCGCCCGGAGTACACACTATCAATAATAAAACAAGTGAGTTAATAATATTGAAGTTTATTTTGGCCTTATGTTAGAAACAGGGCAGTGTAGTCCCACTACTCTGTCCTCCTGAAAGAAACAGATACCTCTCCCTCTCAGGAGAGAGCTGTGTACACGGAGGGCCGTAGTGATATTTCACACTTGGGAAGAATATTTAATGCACCTTATAATCTGGCCTTATGTGTGAACATAGACGGGGCGCCTTAAAAAACGGTGCGCCTTATGGTCCGAAAAATACGGTAAACAGCTCATTTTGCCTATGCAGCACTTGAAAATATCACAAGATATTTTGACATATGTGGTTTCTTTTTTAAAAAAAATCATCATATTAATGGTGCCTTGCAAAAGTATTGATGCCACTTGAACCTTTCCACCTTCTGCCCCAATGGATTGAAACTAACTTCAAATAATTGTATATGTATGCTATGTAGACTAATGCCATGGAGTGGATCATTGTGATTTGGAAAGAAAATGATCCATGGTTTTGAAATAGTATGGCAACCATGTGACCACTATCAAAATAATCATTATCATATTTTTTTTTTTCTTCATAATTAAATGGCCTTGGTTGCATGTGAGGCATTTGAATCCAACACCTTCCCATCTAAAGCTTTCCTCACATCTCAGCGGGCTAATCGGCTCCACAAATGATCAGCGGTGCTGTGTAACACCATTACCAGTCTGTCTGGGCGCTGTTTAACCTGCAATACCAGTAAACAAATTTAGTCCGAGGCTAAATGAGGGTGATGACATTGAAATCACATCTGTTCCTCATTGGGCTGACCAGGCAAATATCGGAGAGGGAAAGAGCCGATCAGAGAGAAAAACAGCTGTCGAACGCAGAGGGAAAAAGAGCAATCAGCAAAGAGGAGTTCCGCTTGGCCATGTTGGAGACAGATTTACTGGCCCCGCCCCCCCACCTCCCCCAGCCAGTTCATCATCAGACGGCAGCCATGTTGGCCTGGAAAGCATCACATCGGGTGGCCGCACCCGTCGCTGTGAAAATCTCCTCGAGCAAATAATTAAACCATCAAGGATCACAAACAATCATTAATTAACTGCCTGAACTTTAAGGGAAGCTTGTTGTTGAACTGAGAGCAGATGGCTCGTAAACCATAACCTTCAGATAAAGGTCAGTGCAGTAAAATATTTTCAAAAATCAACTAATTACGATTAATAAGCCATTTCCTGTCTGATGAAACTGGCTGCTCTGTCATGTTAAAGAAGACTGGCAGTGTTTAATTACAGCTTTATGTTGATCTGCTCATTACGAGGCAACTTGCGGATAGTTTTACTGCTAGGCCCTAAATTAAAATGACATAAATGTACTTCAACGCCCAATGAGATATACTTTTCTCTGTTGATGGACAACCAGCTGTCAGTTTGTTGCTTTTTATAGATAACCTACACGTATAAAAGCCAGAAGCAGAAATTTAAGACGTTGTGAATCCTAAGCTAATTAGTCTAAGAAGTATTTATTCAATTATGAAGTATTTAATGGTGACAGTAAAATGATCAGAACTTGCTCACTTTGCCTGTAAAAGCCTACAAACTGACTGAAACAGATTTTAATTTAATTTAATAATAACAGACTTTAATTCAGCTTATTGATGTTTATGTACAAATAGTGGGACACATTGAACAGTGCAATGACAACTAGAGATGTTGCATTCGATATTTTGTGGTCCTAATGGAAGCGCGGGCACCCTGCAGGTGCATTATTTTTAACAAGTGCTGGAAACTCCTCCGTCATCTACAGCACATTTCCATTGGATTAAGTTTAAAAGAAGTAAGCAGTTAAAAAAAAAAACTGCTGTCATTTCTGTAACTGAAAAAAAAAAACACGACCGTCCACACTAAAACTTTGATGTTCATATTTGGCAAAAAGAAAATATCTGTAAATTGATTTTGATTTGACACCACCCCCTTTAGGATACTTGATATTCAGTACCTTTATTAGTATTCTGACAATGCGCCAGCCAAGGCATAAAGTTAGGCATACAGAATACATTTAAATGGAGCCAAAGCTGGTTCCAAAGTTGGGATGGATACAAGCATCCACACTGGATATTTTTGTAGTTGTTTTGTTTTCTCAGAAACTTTCCATTTAACAAGTGTATAGCTTAAAAAAATATTTGAAAAGATATAGAAAAGTCTAAATTTCTCACAATAATGAGATGAATAAAGATGAAGCCAAAAAGTGTTGTGATGTGCACAGGAAAACAACTGCCAGAATTCAAATGTTAAACATCAGCTAGAATCTGCTTTTTTTTATTTAAGACCATCCATCTGTGAAGTCTTGCCCTAATGCCTATATCGAGAAAAAAATTAACGCTAATATTCTCCAAAACAAATTCATATCCACACACCTTTAGGTCTGGTCCACACGTAGCAGTTTTAAGACAAACAAAAAAAAAACAATTTCTCCCCTTCACCATTTTTAAAGTTTTCATGCACGTCAACCTGCAGAAATACGCCACTTAGTGTTTTTGTTTTTTTAATACGGCAGACGCATAGGGGGCACTGTACCCAAAGACTAAAACTTACGTCAGCCAATCAGAATCCTTGAAAGCAACCGTGACTTCCTGTTAGGAACGAATCATGGCACCGGGACGTTCGATCTTGTGGACGGATGAAAAAGCGGAGCTTCTTTTAAACACCATATCAGAATATAAAGTTACTAAAACTCAAGACAACATCGGTTGGGTAACGAGTTGAACGGCATTGTTAATCGTCGTGGGACGGAAAGCTGGTGCAATGCAGCTGATCTCAGAGCGCTCTTTCTCCTCCGTTCCTCAATGTATTGCAGCGGTTGGGCTTGTAAAAAAAGTCCAAACAAAAAGGGTCTGAAGCAATATAAAAATCAGCACCTCTCTGACAAAAGCAATTTTTAACTCCAGCGTATGGCCAAGTGTATGAACAATGGTCGCACATGTGTAACGCAGCACAGCAATGTCCGTCGCAGACCGTAATGCGGCGGATATTAATATCCATCTTTTCATGTACACACGCAGGCTCAAAACCGGAGTGTTTATAACTCTCCACTTTGGCCAGAGTTTGTAGGATTTGTCATTTTAAGGGATTTATAACGCCGTTGATTTCCATCCCTTCGGCCATCTGTCTATCCATCATCCACTTACCTAATAAAGGGGGTAAAAAAATCTCAGAAGAATACCCAAACAATAACACTCTGTGGCAATAAATTCTGGGAGATACTAAGGTTCAGAACATGTGGAAACGTCTATCCAGCAAGTTCTTGCTCTGCCCCAGGATCTGCCTCCAGTGCGACATACCAGGGAAACCTTTTAATGGAAGCCATTCGGAAACCATCCAAACTAGATTAACCACCTCACCTGACAACTTGCTATGAAGAGAAGCAGTGGCTCTACTTCAGGCTCTTCTCCAATGACCATTCAAAGAAGGGGTATGTTCATCCTTTTCACAATGCATGTCTTTTTTGCATGTCTTAGCTTCAGTCATCTAAAGCATTAACAAAGAGGGAGCAGTAAATCCATTGCTTCGCCCTTTTTTATTCCCAGCTCTTTCTTCACCACAAAAGACCAGAGCATCATCCTTCTTATTGCAGATGAAGCCTTGATATATCTATCAGTTTCCAGCTCCGTCGCGCCATCTCTTAGGAACAAGACAGCAGGAGAATTGAACAACTCTGTTTAACGCAGAGACTCACCTCTGACCCAGAGGGAGCGCTCATGCTTTTCTCATCAAGAAACTCAGACTTGGAGGAGCTGACTCTCATCCCGACCGTTTAAAACACATGAAGGTGGGCTTTTGTAAAGGTCAACCGAATTAAATCATCCATGAAAAGCAAAGATTAGAGCCTTTTGTGATGTTCGGATGTCTGAACATCACAAAGGCTCACATAGGATTGGTCACAAGAAGCAAGCCTGAAAGGGCCTTACCCATGCCAAGAAAGAGCTCCCATTTGTGCGTAAAATGTAGACACACTTCTTTCTATGGTTAAACGGGGACGAGACAGAATGTGAAACCGCCCCCACCTCCCCACGCTCCATGTGTGGGGAAGAGGCCTTCTCCAGACATGTGACAAACTCTCATGATCCCCTCTGCAACTCATGACATTTTGGTTCCAAAAAATAAAGAAACAGAAGAAAAGTTGCTTTTGTTTTTTCTGAATTCTGTATATAAACATACATGACATTTGACCCGTTTTAAAGCTCATCATTTGTCAGGGTCCGAACGCTGACTCATCCCTCTCTGAGTGACTTTTTCAGTTTTTGGTCTCTCTTATTGCATTTCAGTCGACACAAGTTAGTTTTTCAGAGTTTCACAGAGTCACAATTAAAAACGTTTCCCATCCATTCAGAGCGGGCCATTTATCTCTACTAATCATAATCGATGCATCTGGCTTTAGTCTGCAGATAAGCCCTTGTGAGGGATCAACTCTGCTGGATCTTAGCAATTACGATCTAATGTGGTCTCCAGACATCGGAAAAATCTATTTATTACATGATATAAAGATGCATTACCTCCCACGGGCGAGGGAAGGAAGTCTGACATGTGAATTGGTGTTGGTAAGAGTTTTTTATTCGTTGCCATTGTTATGTCTTTACAAGACTTAGACTTAGTTTAAAAAAAAAACTGGAAATCGAGAGCAAAACGTTTCAAAGGGAAGAGAGGAAGAGACAGATGAATCCATCTGTATTAGTATGCATTGTTTTGATAATTTATTAATGCAGTGCATGCTAAAAAGTATTATGTATTCACTGTACAGTACTTACCAGTGAATCTTTAAATTTGTTAAAAAGCAGGATTTCTGTACCTGAACTGATTGAATAAACATACTTGAATTAAATGTTGAATATTATCATTTTTTTTTCAGTGAGAGCTTATAGTGGTGCTATAAAAAAATGTCTTTATTTTACCAGGATCCTAGTTGCATGAAAAGCTAAATATTGGAGTGAAACTTATATTTTAACTATCAATGTCTGACTCTTACCTGACTCCGCCAGATAGATTTGCTCCGCATATCCATCTGGAAACCTTCCGTTGAAGTAATTTTGGGAAGGGGCGAAAATACTGGTTAGCTGATTGGCCTATGTTGGTGATAGACGGGCCAAATAAACCAATCAGATTCGTCGTCACTCGTAACAGAGCGACGACGAAAACACAACCACAAGCCAAGCTACTCTTGCTGCTGCAGGTAAAGGCTCGTTAGCTCAGCAGAGAAATACTCTGTAATTCCGATAAAACTTGCTCGATAGCCGCGCTAACGCTAGTTTCATCGGCTGAAGCCGCCATGTTCTTTAGACTGAACTGACGCGCTTCCCGTTGCGTCACACCTCAACCCGCCTCAAAGCCAACGCTGATTGGACGTTCGTTTGGTGAACGGCTCCAAATTTTCTTCAACGGAGGGTATCCAGACTGATCTGCGAGTGAAACCTTGAAACCTCGCGAGATCAGGATGGTCTCACGAGGCTAGTCTGACTCACCCTACTGATAGAAAAATATTTGGTTAGTTCAATTCAATTTATTTTTATTTATTCAATTTTGTTTATATAGCGGCAATTCACAACACATGTAATCTCAAGGCACTTTCCAAAGCATAATTTAATCAAGTCATACAGACAGATTGGTCAAAACGTTTCCTATCTAAGGAAACCCAGCAGATTGCATCTAGTCTTGACAAGCAGCATTCACTCCTCATGAAAGAGCGTAGAGCCACAGGGAGAGTTGTCTGCATTGTCCATGGCTTTGCAGCAATCCCTCATACTGAGCATGTATGAAGCAACAGTGGAGAGGAAAACTCCCCTTTAAAGGGAAGGAAAAACCTCCAGCAGAACCAGACTCAGTGTGAACGGCCATCTGCATCGACCGACTGGGGGTTAAAGAACACAGAGCAGAGACACAAAAAAACACAGAAGCACACATTGATCCATTAATCCTTTCTATGTTTTAAACATGGTAATAGCGGATGATCTGTCTCCCCTGGATGATGTCGCAGCTAACAGAACACCAGACCAGGTGTACCTGCTATGAAGAGAGAAGATAAATGAAAAGTCGAAATAAGAACAAACAATGCAAATTGGAGAAAAACAGATGTAATGTAATGTCTTCTAACAGCCTAAGCCTATAGCAGCATAACTACAGAGATAGCTCAGGGTAACCTAAGCCACTCTAACTATAAGCTTTGTCATAAAGGAAAGTTTTAAGCCTAGTCATAAAAGTAGACAGGGTGCCTGCCCCATGGACCAAAACTGGGAGTTGGTTCCAAAGAGGGAAGCCTGATAGCTAAAGGATCTGCCTCCCATTCTACTTTTAGAGACTCTATGATCCACTAGTAGACCTGCAGTCTGAGAGCAAAATGCTCTGTTAGGAACATACGGGGTAATCAGAGCTCTGATATTTGATGGAACTTGATTATTAGGGGCTTTATACAAATGTTCTCCTCTACCCAGCAGAATGTACTCAGCCTTACCCGTGTAGGTGAAACCAGATCTGAGTAACATTGCATTGTTGAGTCATTGGTAAAACATCATGAGTCTATTATTTCCTATGCTGAAAACCCTTCAGCTATCTCTCAAAGTCATCTGTTCTAAGATAAGGACACATTTGAGGAGAAAAATATATAACTACTGTTAGTAGAAGCCAGTTGTTGCCACCTTGTTAACATGGAGGTTGAGTGAAATGTATTTTTTTTCTAAATCCAGCCTGAATTTTTACTGTCTGTATAAAAAAAGAAAACAGGTGACTTGGATGAAGGAATAAAAGTTTTCTGAAAGAATCTTTAGTAAAGGGAACTTCATCAGGAAGCAGAGCGGAACATGAAGCCACGACGATATGAAAACACTCGCCTCGGCTCAGTGAGCAGAGGAACAAAAACAGAGCTCAGGTTCTGGTCTGTTTACTGTCGGGGATTATCCCATCTCTCTCTTCCTCCTCCTCCTCCTCCTTCTCTTCTGTGAACGTTCCTTATTCGATAACAAATGAAGAATAAAAATAAACCATGAACTTATCTGAATTTTGTGGGGTCATAAATAGAGAAGCCAAACATGCATGTGTGGTGCTGAATCAAACACAGAGAGGATAAAAAATATGAAAGATTTTCTATTCTGAGATCTTTGTTTGGACCGGTATCAAGCTGTGCAAAGTTTAAAAATACAAATGACTACGAATACACTTTTGTTTTATTGTCCACTTGTGCAATGAGGCGACAGTCGTCATTTAAATTATATATTCTCCAGGCTGTTTCCTGGACTGAAATTTAGGATCAACCTGGTTGTATTTTTCTTTTGTAGAGTAGACATGAAAGCACGATTTTAGTCAATTCCTGCAAAATCTTCTGACTCTTCATCCTTGTCGGTCAAGGACTGCTTTGAGAATATCAAAAGCTCTCCAATTTTATAACCAATAAAAATTTCTGGAAAACAACAGTGCGACTTGAAACGATGTTGTCGCTTTTGCGTCCCGTATGTTGGGTCTTCACCGCGTTGGCGATGAAAGCCGTTAGTTGCTGTCATTGGTCGCTCTCCGTGTGTCGAGCCCAGTAGTACCTGCCACTCCAGCCTCCTAACTCACTTTTTTGCAGGTTTGCTCCTTTCTGGACTTGCCTCAGCAGTAATAACTGGTTGGGTCACACAACCCAGGCCAACCGCAGACCGCCACTATCAGTTTTTCTTCCATGTTGAAAGAAAACAGCTTTGCCTCCGCTGCAGTCCTTCACTCCACGTCACAGCCACATTCAGTTCCTGATTGGTTGTCGCGATGCAATAAGACATAAAAGTTCATCTTTTTCAATTTCAACAACTGTCGCTTCGCATCCCCCACAAGTGTTGTGTTTGTGGTGTTTGTGACTGTGTGGGTGTGGTTAGGTGTGCTCTCTCTTGGATAGGTGTGGCTTGGGGAGGAGCTGGCTGCACACACCTGAGTCTGATCCTCATCTGGAGCAGTATTTAAAGCCTGGCTTCCTGTGTGCTCACTGCCAGATGGTCACCGCTAGTTGGTAGATCAACCAACATTCTCCTCTAGAGAAAGCGTTCTTTTTCAGACTCTGCTGTGTTTTTTCCACAAAGTAACCTTTGTCCTGTCTTCCTAGGATTCAACTCCGCTCCAGCCACCAGCCACCTGCCACTGAGCCACACCACCTGCCTACCACATCTCCAGCTGCTACCCTCGTGAGCCTTCCTTCCTCCTTGACCAGCCCCAGCTTCCGGAGACACCACCTCTCCCTGCTTCCCTAAAGGACTAAATAAACTGTTGATTGCACCTTTTTTCCCCACGCCTGGTTCTCTGCACTTGGGGTCCAGCTCCTTGCTCATAACAGTGTTGCTCTGGTTTCACTTTGTTTCGCCAAAATCGTACATAGGGATATCATGTAAATCTGTCGCTCGGCATGACACATTGCGCTCAGTGTGATTGAACTTTAATGATGCACCAGAGTGATAATATCAGAAGAACCACACAATTTGGTGGTTCTTCTGATATCACCGATATCTGTTGTCTCGCTGCAAGACGTTCTTGGGTGTGAATCAAGGTCAGAGCCTTTCTGTGTATGATTTATTTGGACATTTTTCTAAAGTTTTCTTCCTTTTTTCATTATTGGAGAATGTTTGGCTATCTTATGTAATCAGGGAAAAACAACGACAGACCCCAAAAATGTGAACAAATCTGAAATAATGTTATACTAGAAAAGTAAATTCCAACTTCATATTCACCTTGGAAGCTTTAAAGTGAGAATAAAACCTTGTGCTGCAAATTATATTCAGCTTTGATCAAACATATTAACTTAAGCTCATTTGCATGTGATCCAACATCATCAGTGCACATTCTGACACTCATCCCACTTTCACAGCCATTCAGCTGCCAAAAAAAGATAGAAAAAAAATCAAGACGATATAGAGGTATTTCTCAGGTTAGAGTTCATTCTAATTAAGATGTCTAATTGTAACATAAAAAATATGTTACAATATGCACAAAAAGAAAAAAAGAACTCTTAAATCACATGTTTGAATGTACCAAATTAGGTACAAAAAGCCAAGGGGGTGTATACTTTTGCAAGGCACCGTAAAGTGTGGTGTTGACAGCGTGATGGTTTGTGGATGTAGAGTAAAGATTAAATGCTGTGAGAAATGTGCATTAGTTGAGTAATTAGCTCTTTTTACACACTGAACATCGGAGACACTTAAATCAGGCCTGGGGGTTTGGTCAGCCACCAGCTGTGAGGAACAATGACAGAGGTTGGGTTAACATGCTGTATCTCTGAGCCGCCAGTGGACGCAGACTTCAGTAGAACCCCATTAGGTCAAATGAAATCTCTAATGCTCAAAGAGCTGCTAGATTGAGGATCTGTCTTAATTATGGTTTTGACCACCTAGAGAACCCAAAGCTGGAGTGATTTTGGTCCGAGAAGGTACAGACCACTAATGGGGGGAAAGGAAAATAAAATTAGACGTGGTAGAAATATGTTTAAGATTCTGCCGGTGTCTACGTGTTGCGGGGTGCGATAAATAAACTAAACACAGAGAGTTATACAGGATTTTGCTGTGAAACGTAAATATTTTTGCACAAATCTGAACCTTTACAAAATGTCCTTTATTTATACATTCCAGGATGCTATTGATTAAAAATCTACCAATAAAATACAAATAAGAGTGGTAAAAAATGAATGTAACATCTTCTAAATCTCTTTACTGCAATATGTTAAAGTAGGCCACATCTCTAATCTCCATATCAATTCATGGATACCATAAATGCCATATTTTATTTCTTGGCACTCTGGATTAAAATTATTAATCATTGAGCTGTATGTTCAGAAGAAAATATGTAAAAGGATTTCGAAAACTTCTCGGTCGGCAAACTTTTCATTTCATCCAGCAAAAAGAGCCAAGCGGCTTCATAAACTTCCTCAGAGTTTCTGATTCTGACACCGAACCAAGAGTTTGACAGATATGGCCGCAGCTCAGACTTTAAGCTATTTTCTAAGCCTCCAAACTACTTTGAACATTAGTAGGCTAATGCCGCAAAAAGCCAGCTTTGTAACGCATCACTTGACGCCACAACACTTACTTGAGGCTTTCAATCAGTCTAGGAAACATACCATCAATCCAACAGAAAGCCAGACATCCAATTTCCCCTTTTACATTCATTCAGTCTTTTATTTCCACTCTAACAGTCAGTAAAACATTTCAGCTAAAATTAGTCATTCGACATGTGACTTTTACACACCCATTTTGCAAAAGCATCTGGACAGTTTCAGAGAGATGCAAAATAAACTTCACAACGTCAGGGGGGAAGGTTGCACCATTCCGTTCCTGTTGGAGCCTTCAGTCCCTAAAATGCCGAGAAGAATAAATTAAATGAGTGTTTAGGTCTGACCTGGAGTAAAAGTAAAGCTTTTCCTTCTGTAAAATCCAATTTACCAAAATAAATGAAGATGTATGCAACCAGCAAGACATGCTCAGGACAGACAGGAAGGGTGATTGATGGAAAATGATACGTTTCCATCTCAAGATGCTGCATATGCATGCTGAGGAAGCAAAACGTTCCAGTTTACTCTTCACTAATGTCCACCAGGAGGCTGACATCCCCAAAGCTATGAACTCAGTTCAGCGCTGTCGGCTCTATATTAGAGAATATACAATATTATATCAAGCGTGAACGTCCTACACTGCATGCCAAAGCGATGCCTGTGGAGTGATCAAAATCAAACAGGTGGAAATAAATTTACATTTGATGACATGTTCAGGGGTCAGTTGTCTGCATGACAATGGGAAATCTACAACCTCCATCAGAATTTTATTAACAATCATGCTGTGTGTGAATTAAATCAATTTTGTTGACTTGTAATGGCACAAAATAACACATACTGATTACCTCCGCTGGTGTTTGGTAAAACATCTCTTTGCAAGTTTCACGTTCACCGCGTGTTCTTAAAGCAGTAAACAAGCTTCTGGCACCACTCTGGATGGATATTTGAACACACCTCCAATTCCTGGCACAGACGAGGATTTTAAACACAGTTGACAAATCGTTAACGTCTGCGTCACTCCAAAAGCTAAATTTTAGCCTTCTTTAGTCATTCCAAAACCAGTCGAAATGTGTGTTAGGGATCGATGTCCTGCTCAAACACAAAACAGTGTCCAACTTTCAATCATGTAGTTGCTGATTTAAGGGGCAGTTGAAGAATTTGAAGGTGGTCCATCTGCGTCATTCGATCCCCCTTTGTGCAACGCACCAGAACCGCTGACAGGAAACAGAATGGACGTGCGTGGGGTTAAAAGCATCGGCTGTTTGTCCAGGCAGCTATTTTCCTAGAGACGTTTAGATAAATAAATATTTCTCCTCATAGTCCCAGAAAGGGGGATATTTGTCTCTGTGTTTAATCCATATTTTAGGGAGCAGTTTGCTGCCGACAGGAGAGCTCAGGGACCCGGGGTGACACGCTGAGTTTCAAGCCTACAACCTAAGCAGCCTCTGCAAGACGCAGATACCCTGCTCCCTAACCACCAGGCCCACAACTCCCACTGACCAAGTATTATTGGGAATAAATGCAGATTGTTTGAGCCTCCATATATAATTTCAATGCTGTGTGGATTAAAGAATATCCGCAACAGATTGAAAGTTGTGCATACAATTCTTGTTTGAAATTAATTGTGATGAGATGTTGCATAATGGTTCCAGCAGGGTAAAAAAAAAAAAAAAAAAGCAGGGTTTCAAATATTCAGGCCGATGATGAATGGATGGGAAGATTTGACCTGCAGAGTAGACATTGAAATGGATAACAGAAGTGGTACAGTAGTTCCAGTACACTAAGGGGCTTATGTCAATAAGCAAATGTTTGTTAATTTCTTTTATTGAAATCAACACCAAGCAAAGGTTGATGTGTTCCTGTTGGAAGAAATGTACACCTCTTCTTTGTTTTCCCTGTAATATCTCCCCACACCAGCTTGCTCTAATGTATATCTCTAGCAGCCGTTTTATGATATGGCCCTATTTATAAGCCTCTTAACTCCTAATAACAGTTTTCCCCCATCCTGCTAATTTAGACCTCTTCTATAGCAGCATCATCTAACAACAAACAAAGAAATATCTTAGACGATTTAAGCTCCAACCACCCATGCAGCTGGGGTATGCCTATTGTTCGTGGGAAATGTTTCGAAGATGAGCATCCAAAAAAAAAAAAAGGAAAACACTGTGAGATCATAAATCTCTTTTAAGGCTCGCCTCAAACAGAAGGTCAGGACCAGAGTGCTGTAAGAGGCCTCCAAAGAGTCTAAGGCGGGTTTGTGGGTCTTTACTACAGTAGCGGTGTTTCCCCATGAGAGAACCCAAACCACTGAGCTCTGAGCTCATCCGCGAAGGAAACAAGCAGCTCCTGGATTGTCTCACAACGATCCTTGTCTGAAAATTAATGGACAGCAGCCTGAGCGATTTGTCTTCCATTGATTGGTTATTCTACCCTCTGTTCAGCTGTTACTTCCCACTCCTTCCATTTTACACGTGTGCACTCATGCAGAAAGCAGATACTGGCTTGGATTCCTATGCAAAA
This sequence comes from Fundulus heteroclitus, assembly GCF_011125445.2. Lineage (NCBI taxonomy): Eukaryota > Metazoa > Chordata > Actinopteri > Cyprinodontiformes > Fundulidae > Fundulus > Fundulus heteroclitus. The sequence continues at coordinate 24,001,142 of NC_046370.1, forward strand.
TCTTGCCTTTTTTAAAATCGATGAAACAACCACAGTATGCACAGAAACCAGCCATCCTGCTGCTTACCTGAGGGAAGCGAAGCCATCCCACTAAATCTCTCTGCATCGATAAAATATTCACCCGCGTAACAGCAACATTTGTGTTGCAAATAAACAACAGGGTGTAACCTCTCGAGATTCACAAACTTTTGAACCAACTTAGAGCAACACCCCAAACCAAACTTTTCTCTTTTTGACCCTGTGACCAGGAACTAACCGTGACCAGAAAGTTCCCAGATATCATTCATGTTCGCTTTCATGCAGTAGAAAAGAAAACTGCAGATGTTAAAACACAGAACATAAATGAACAAGGTCCTGCAAGCCTGCACAGTCGGGCACATAGATCTGAGAAGTATATATTTTTATTTAAAGGAACAATAAATAATAGTGGCACCTAGTGGCTAAAATCAGAACAACACGGACACGATGCGTTTCAACGAGATCCGCCATTTACCCGACGGTCCTGCGGCTGTGAAACTCCGCTGAGTTCTTATTTCCACAGGATATATGATGTTGTATTCTGTTCTAGTTCTGCTCCGCTTCTCTTACTGGATTTTATGCTTGCAGGCCAAGATAAAATACCAAATACTGCGCTCCGTTTTGGGAACCCTGGGAACTCTCATATGATTGGCTCAGGGACCAGGAAGTAAACACGGACTACGCTCTGAACGAAATTGCAGATACGGACCGTACCTCTAGGTTTAAAAGGAGAAAAACTTGACTAAGACATTGTTGATGGAGAGGACCGATTGTTTATAGGGAATGTTACTTCCATCCCAGGTGACAAATAAAAATGATTTAGGTTAATTTTACAGTAAATATCTTACGTATTGTTAATTTAAATGAAATATTCACTTAGAATGCTCCCATCCTTTTTATTTTAATTGTAGCCAACCAATATAAATGACACTATTATCAAAACATAGAAATAGAATGTACAAAATAACTGCGCGCTGGTGTGGTTCTAATTCTTATATCTGTTGGCTGAGACAGGTTAATGATATTGTCTGCATCATGTTTTTCTGTGAAGATAAAGCAAAAGGCTCATGCCTCAACTTTCAAATCTGACAGAATAGGCTGTTTTTTCTTTCTTTTCTTTTTTTTTTCTTTTTTTATGTAACCTGTCTTATATGACCGAGCAGGAGCCCAGATAAGGGTTTACAGGTACAGCTAAGACTAGAAAAGGATTAATGCCTTCTTTAACTTCCATCTTATCTCAGGCTTTCCTGCATGTGAATTAAACCAAAAGAACAGCTGAGTCCCTTTCTTTATGTAAGGTGACAATTTTGTCAGCGGATGTGTTTAAACAGCATCAGTGCCTGTCTTCGTAAAGAATTCCAAAACTAAAATGTTAGTGAGGAAAATCTTAGAGTTTCCCAAATTTGAAGATTTTTCTTAGAATTTTACCTCAGTAAGAGGTAGCTCTCTTAAGGCATCTTAGGCCTTAAGAGAGCTCCATAAATTGAAAAAAATTTTCAGAGTAGTGAGGAGCCTAAGAGAACAGAGAGAACTGTTTGGCTGATCCACCACCTAAACAGTGGAGAAAATGAGCTCAAAAACTTCTTTAACATTCATACAATTATTGATGTGTAGGGGGAAATTAATTGCAGCGACCTGACAGGTAAAATGTGTGGTTCTAGTAATGTAATTTTTTGAGGATAAATATATAATTGGAAAAAATAACGAATAATCGTGAATAAAAAGTGAAACAAAATGTACAGATACATTTTTACATTTACAGAAAGCTCTCAATGATGAATGTTTTAGAAGAAATGGAAAAAGTCTAAATACACACTTTAGACAAGATAAAAGAGGTGAGAAAGTATTTTCTGTATTTTACAAGATGATGTCAGCAGCCTAAATGGTCATCTAGAAGTGTGCTTGTGTGATGCCATCTCCTCTGGCTTTTGATCGCTGCACGGAGTGCTTCTCACTTTCCAGGCTGGTGCATAAAAGCGCCAATATACGCAGATAAACGGGCACATTGATTTGCTGCAATACACTGCAAGTCTGCCTGTTTGCGTCGTGATCCAGGGAGCAATTTACCTTTCAACTCTGGTATATTCTTCTCCCAAAGCTGTACGGCCAGAGGAGATGCTCCTCTCAGTTTTTTCCCTCCATTTTATGTTGGTTGTTTTGCCAAACACGATCGATTGATATAAGCATGACAATCCCAGTGAAATGCTGACAGGTGAGTGCACATTACTATCAAATAGATGAAGTAGTAAAATGACCAACATGGAAGGTAAACATAACAAGGAAATCATAATAATGATGAGGATGTAAATAAGGTGTGTTCAAACATTTTAATGCTGTGTTACAATTGTTTAATTTTCCCAAGTTCTAATTTAATGTTTAATTTAAGTTCTCTCATTTGATCACTATGAGCGCATTTGTATGTTGTTTTTGTCTTGTACTATCAACCAATCACAGCTCTTAAAAGACAGCATCACACCTAGCAATAGAGTCAGCCATTCCTCTTTATTAAGACATAAATTTATGTCATTGCCTTAATCAGAGTCGCTCTCTGGAGCTATCTGAATTGCTCCTAAGCTAAGACTCATAGGTAGGACTTTTTAGAAGAAGATGGGAACTCTCGGTGAGGACTCTGAACATCTTTGTGAATAGGGGCAAAGGATTCCATCACAGAACCTCATAGTGTGTTAAGGATGGTAGCAGTTAAAAATGTTGCCTCAAGGGGCCACTTATTAGTCTGAATTTCAGAATTGCATTGCTTTTTTTCCAAGTAAAGCAGTAAAATAGAACTTCAACAAAGAGAATAGAAAATAATTTACTGGACATTATTGCATAAAAAACTGAGAAAAAGAAAATTATCTAATATTGCTGTGAGTATGGTTTCAGTTCCAATCTGCGTGACCTAAAGCTAATTCAAATTATTGTTCAGGGTAAACTTGCAGTGCACTGGGAACACCCCTCGTTATACATGAGTCGCTTACTCTATTTTTTCCCCTGCTGACACATGTGATCAACTCCTGACAGTATAAGAGTCTGGGACTTAACTTAAACATCTGGAGAACGTGTTGCAAAACATCTGGGAAATGTTTTGCAGCAGAATAACTTTTACTTTTTTCTTTCAGGCTTGAAAAACAGTTATTTAGGCCTAAAATACTGTGAAGGTATTGGGTGTCAATGCAGGGAGCACACCAAAACAGTTTGTATACTGTGGATGTAAAATCTCTGAAGAGGCTTTTTGCTTGTATATCGATATCAAAGCTTGATGTGTGTGCAGTATTGAGTAGTGCAGTATTGAAAACGACTTACAACAAGTGTACCCGGCATTCAACTTCTTCACTGTATTTAAAGACAAGTATGCTAACTGCGCTTTAATAAAATGCCATATTTATATTTTATAAATATGAATATGTGGTCTAATGAGGCCTGTGCTGAGCCATCTTATTGGATAAGATAGACTAAGGCTTCCAGTATTCATGGTGGCTCTGGTGTTGCAGGCCGAGGCTTTATAAGCGCATTGTGGCAACACAGGTTTAGATTAACGCTCCAGGATCCAGGATAACGCTCCAGGTGTTGTATGTGTTCAAACAGCGGCAAGCTAAAGCTTCCAGCAGAGCGCTAGTCTGGGATCAAAAGTGTGTTTTAAACTTGATTTGGTTTATTTTGATCACCTTTAAGAGAGCCAGTCAGTGGGTTGTTACCACTCAAAGCTATTTTGACCTTCTGTAGCAGTTTTTGCATTTTGGGTATTATTTTATTTAACTGCTTCACCTCCATCTTTTTCTTTTTTCTTCTTATTCCCACCCACACACAAGTCACAAGCCAGGGTTTATGGCCTATTTTTTATGATTCGGCACCATTTCCAAAATGGAAGCTCACATTGCTTCTGTGCTTTTGTTTATCAATGGGCCAGCTAACCATTCTCTGTAAGCTAGTTAGCTGCTAACTAGCTTTGGCTTATAGCTGCCACTCAACTCAGAGATGCACACAGAGATGCACAAAAGCACAATTATGTCATTGTTGCTTTAATGTTTCTTATTTTGGCTCATGTCATCGTCTGATCCTGAAGCTGTGATTATTCCTTATAGTCCAGTTGATTAATTGCTCATTAGTTGTTTATCCCCCAAATCACTGACAGTTCATTATCTTTGCCTAATTGTCCACAATAGTTTAGTTTCATAATTCATCAAATCTGTCTGCTCATTAGTTATCAGTTGATCAATTTCGTATTTTTTTCTTTGTTAATAAAAAATTATCTTTTCAGTTGTTTATTGAATAGTTTAGTGTAGGTGGAAAGTTTGTTGACTCATTCATGTTAACTACAAAGTTTCACTGTTTAGTTGATAAATTTGCACATTGATAATTAAGGTGATTACTGTCTGAAGGCCATGTTCATATCATTCCTAACTATCTGATAATACTTATATCTAGGGTGGTTTGTAGTTTATCATTATAATTATGAATTAGGATTAGGATTCATAATCAACCAGTCCTAATTGCACAACACTCAGTCAAATTAAAAGAACCTTCTGACAACCTTTATGTGGTTATTAAACATTATTTTCATTACCCCAACATTTCTGTATTGAAATTGTATTTTTGGTCGGACTAATGTACACCAGTCTGTGTTTAATTATTATATATAATGTGGTTTATCAATGAACCGAGATATTGAAATAAAGCAACTTTTCACTAATATTCATATATATTACATATGACCATATATTTTATGTTTTACCGCAGACTGCTCTAGCACTCCCAGGCAGCAGTCTCACCTTCCTGCGTTCCTGTGAAGCAGATTGTTGCTGTTTGTGCTTTCTGAGCAGGTGTTCTATATTACAGACTGTGTGCTGAATCAGAGTACAGCTGACGGAAACACAGTCACTTGCACAGGAGATGGAGAAACACCAGGTGGTCCTATTACCAATACGACACACACGGTCTCCGCAGCAGGACCATCATCTAACGTGCCTGTGTTCCCTCGCAGCTTCGCTCATTGCAGAACTCTGAACGCTTTTGTCTGCATCAGGGAATTTACAGCAAGAGTGAACGACACATGCAAAGACACAATTATATTTTTGATTCATGCTGCAGAATGGTTCAGCTAAAACTCACAGTTTATAATAAGACGTATTACATAGCACGCTTTGTACAATGCAGCGTCTAGACCTCCATCTGTTCAGACATAACTGTGGATTTAACAATCTTATCACAGCCTTGCTAATTGTCAGACTTGCATTTGAGATTATTAACAACAAGCATATAGGCATGAAAACGCAAAGATCCAATGTTCAGCTTCTCTGTGTAAATAGATACATTTTGATCAAATCTAAATGTATTGTCCAAACACATGCAGTCCCACAGGGTTTTGTGCTAGGATAAGAATTAATCATCAACTTTACCACCTTCTAAAAAAACAATTTGCTGCTTTGGAGAACACAGATGGGTGCTAACAAAAGCATCATCCTCTTGTCAAAACTCAGTATTTAGGATATTGAGACAAATCTAACAAGCATAATTAATATTTATTTTAAAGGATGTTTCCTATGCTGCATCAAAAATTGACAACATTTGGAATCAGATCTGACACAGCTATTTAGCTAATTCTTTAGTCCTATTTCAGGATGTTTGTAAGGATCACAATAGTTTATATAAAGTTTTGCTGTTATGAAGGCAGTCTGTTTTCACCGCGGTACAGTAATTTAGACAGTAAGGCTCGCTATTGTTCATAGTTTATGTTTGTTGAAAAATGGAGAGAGTGATGAAACAGGATATTTACTCACCATTTCTGGTGATTAATTCTGCAATCGTGACTATTTCTGCTGCATTTATGTTCAACAAAGTTGATTCTGACCAATGGCCACCTGATTCTTTGCTCCAGCGTGGTTCATGTAAGTCCATCAGTCAAAATGTTTCCCATATCTTCTCCCCTCTCTTGTTTGTTGGTGCATTACTGATTCAGTCACTGTCTCATACAGCTGTCCATCTTGCTGAATGCAAACCATCTTAAATCAACTGTCAAATTCAACATTGCTGCTGCTGCAGCTTTTCTTAGCCACCCTTATTGGGTTCAGCAGGTAAAAAGCCTCACAAACAACTCACTGATGAGGCTCAGGGAGAAGTAGATGAGGAAACCTAAGATCCATGAACCGACAATGAAGACAAGACCTGCTGGAGGGAACTAGCTATGACAAGAAATCAGATCAAGACCCTCCATGTCACAGTGACTTGATGAAATCAATATGAACTGTTTTATATATTTTACTCAAAGGTCTGCCAACATTGGCTACAGATAAAGGCATGCTGAAAAATAATTTTGCAAAGAAATATGCTCTTTGTTCACTTATGTTCTTAAACATCTGAGGGCTTCACAAAACTACTGCACTTATACGGAGATTAGATTCCACAACTCAAATCTGTTCTCTCAATAAAGGATTTATTAGGACAATTGCTTGCATTTAAGTTGTTTTAGACGAAAGGGGATTTAACAGAAATACACCACTCTTTTCATATTTTTATGTAAAAAAGGGGGACTGCCATGATCATTTTCCTTCTACTATGCAACGATGAAAAACTTTGTGTTGTTTTATCACATAAAATCCATGTAAAACGCATTAAAGATTGTGGTCATGTTTAAAAGTTCTAGGGATTTCAATGTTTTTGCAAGGGACAAGATGTATGGATCAGTGTTATGGATGTGCATTGACCATTTATGTCAACACATGCAAATTTATGTGAAAAGAGGAACAGAGGAGCTAATGAAGACAAATGTTGAACCATTTCTCTTCATCTCCTTCTTTAAGCCTCCAGAACAACACTGGGGACACAGAGTAGTCCGTCATAAAGTTCAGTGCTGGGTGAAGGTTGTGTTGCATTTACGGTTTTGTGAAGTTTACTGTTGGCATCTTTATATGGCATTGAGGAATTATTTTATCCAGTAAACACTGAGTCATTTGTCCCAGACTGTGTTATTGTTTTGTACTGCAGGTTCTATGAACTTGAAATTTACATTTTTAAGCTACATAGATAGTGTTATTCTTGATTATTCTCCCAGTACTCCTATTATAATAAAGAATGTGGAATATCTGAACTTTTATTAGAAGCTTTAAACAATTTTCAGGGGGGTTTGCAATGAAAACAAAAGAAAAACACTAAAAACCATTGCAACTTTTGTGCAACTTTTCACAAAAGCTGCAGCAAAATCACAAATTTTAGGCCGCAACGATGACTAGAAAGAGTCGCGAAACCTGGAGAGACTGGCAAATTGTAGTGACGTGTGGGACTTATTCTTTTCAGCCTCAGTAAAAAAACTAAGTCCAGCATTAATTATCCGGAAGAGGAATATTATTCTTCATTTTCTTCTGTTTGAATTCTGCTTTTAAATGTGGTTGTTGTTTGAGTTACATTTACACCCTCTGCAGGGAAACAAACTTTTCTCATTGATACGATTTTTTTGGCGAAGACACATTCCTGCAGACAGGTTCATTCTTCGTTCTAAAACAAGCAGGAACACATCTTTCCAAGACTGGACCCACACTCCACTGCATCACACATGAACAACCTGTAATGTGCAGAGCTCCTGCACATTACAGACCTCTAAGATAAGTGTTTTTGATGTATCTTTAAAACCGGCTAAATGTTTTTTTTATTATTATTATTATTAGAATGTGCAGAAAGTGCCATTTTACTTTATGCTGAGTATTAACTCAGCATAAAGTAAAAAATGTCCTTTCCCTTATTTTAATGTTAGCTGTCTGTCTAATGGCCCTGCGATAGACTGGTGACCTGTCCAGGGTGTACCCCACCTCTCGCCCATTGACAGCTGGAGATAGGCACCAGCACCCCTCGCGACCCCATAGGCGTGTTAGAAAATGGATGGATGGATGCCTGTCACCTGTTTGACATGACCAAATGAGGAAATGGCTCAAGTATACCAAGAAGTTCACACCTTAACGCAAAGCCTAGACACATAAGTTGAATACATACTTAATAATACATAATACAATAGATACATTTGAAAACCTCCATTAAAGTGGGCGGGGATATGCAGGAACGGAAGAGGAGGGGCCTCTGTTCAGTGTGGTGGGGAAGCAGCCACAAGCTTGATTTGTCATATTAAATAGATTAAGAGGTTGTTACGCCACGGTTCTGTCTTTTGAGGTGGAGGATTTTTCACCCCCTCGTTTTCGGATATTGTGGGAGGCTTTGTGGAGCCCAGCAGCTTATATTATATATCATAATGCAGCTTTGCGCATTGTGATTCATTTGTGATGTGGACACAAAGCACGGTCTTTGCTCTGACTGCAGCTGGCAGGTTTCAATACGTGCGATGGAAGGCTGAGAGGGAAGTTCACGGCGGTAAGGTTAGTTTTAGGTTTGGAAAGTGGACATTTTCACTCCGCGGCTAACTTCTTTCTGTGTCTTCTATGGCTTCCAACCATGGTGGACTTTGTGTATTATGGCCACTCTTAACCTTACCTTCACCAAGCATCTCAAGGATCACTAGTGCTGTACTGTATATCAGCTCAGTCTCTGTGATGGTCACAGTAGGGATTGCACTTAGTGCTGTATTCACATCATCAAGGAGATCCTGTGGAGGCCCTTCACTTAGCTTCACAAGTCCATGACGGGCTTGACAGGCTCTTAATTTAGTCAGACGTCCTCCAATTCAGTTGTTCTTGCATCGTTGGTGCTAGTTTAGACTGTGGGTATCGAGGCATCCATGTTTCCCAATGTCTTTTCATGTAGCCCCGTTGACTAGGATTACTGGAGAAGTAGGATTCCAGTTGTGCCTTATTGTCTCCCCGAGTCATTGCCTTCGTGTTCCAGTAGCCCATTTGCGTCCTGGTTCCTCAACACTTAACCTTGTTTGTCCGGGCAACGTCTGAGGCAGAATGATTTTCTGTTTATGCGCTCTCATCATGTATATGAGGTAGGCAGTTAGCCTTAATGGTCTTGCCCAAACAGCAACACTGGATGATGTTATAAGCCTACTATATACAGAACATATATGCATATGCACACTATATATACGTATTCATATATCCATATGCCCTATTTCAAGATATATATATGTAAAGCAAAAAAGTTGTAAATGAAACCTAGAAATACAAAATTAAAATAAGCAGGGATAGTACAACTTCAAAAGTCAATTTATTGAAAATGTATCGTACTTATTTAGAAATGCTTGATGTGTTTCCATTAGACATTGCTCCATATAGTGAGGATGGCTTCAAGAAGGGCATCCATGGTCTGAAACTAGCATCCATTTTTGGTAAACCTCTCTTCCCATTCATCTTTAAACATGTTCAAAGGGGTTTTAGAAACAGATAAAAATGCGAGGACGTTCCAACAGAGGGATGTTAGTCTCCTGAAACACGTCATGTTTTGTGAACTGCAGCAGTGCCTTGTAGTAATACTTGGTGATCGCCTCAGATAAGGGGCCTTTGTCAACATTTTCACATTACCAGCTGTGGTTTGACAACCCCTGCACAATCTTTCTGTTCCTTTGTTCCCCTTCAGTACAAAGCTCTCAAGTGGAAGCGCCTCATCAAGTCTCCCATGTTGAAAGCACCTCCCTGTCAGGCCAGTAAAACTAGAAGGCGTCAGAAGATAAAGCACTTCTAGCGGGAGAATAAAACTTTTTCTTTGAAATGTCAGATGCTTGAGGCTCCCTTGCAAAGGGCCTTAATTTAAGCCATCTTCCTGTCCATCTGCGTTTTCATGGACAGTCTCCACGATCTTCCGGCTCAATACAGGTGAAATTTTCCTGACAGTCTATAACCAACCTCAGCAGTATTAGACGTCTACGATAGCTCAACATTCCTGCCACGCTTTAATACAGAAGTCTTTTTGTCTTTGCGATAAGGGACGCATTAACAAATATTTTAATAATATTTTAATGATACTAGTTCTAAAACTGTTGTTCAGTAGGAACACTTTCAGTTTAACTTCAGTTTTTAACATTTCTTCATTTTGCATTTTGAAGCTGCACAAAATTCAAATAGTTTTCATTTCTACACTGATCTTTAGATTTTAACCAGAATTGTATAGAGATAGGTGGTTATTTCACAGCAGCACCAATAAAAGGTCTATCTAATTTAATTGAATCAGAAAAAAAACCCTGAAAAAAGACGTTTAAAAAATGTTTAAAGATGAATTTGTGTTAGAAGCTGACATCTTATTTTTACACATAAACAATCAGCTGCCCAATACAATACAAACAGATTTCCGATACTGTCTGTCCATTCTTCCTCCCAGTCTAATCCTCTGAGCTGAGCAGCCACGTTGGCTGCTGTCCCGCCGTCAACCAGAGGGGCAGAGCTTTAAAAATTCAACTCAGTCACAACCACCAACCCTAACCTGACTTATAAATATTCACGCTGACCAATGGAAACCTAGAGTAGACTCTGACTCGTGCCCACCGCAGACTGCAGACATAACTGAATAAATAAGAAGGGAAAGGAAGAAGGCTAAATCAGGCATGAAAGCACTCCTGCCATCTGTTTCTTTGCTCTATTCTTGTTCGCTTTTGCCATCTTGTCCCCCTGAATCTGTGTCACAGCCTAAGGAATCTATGTCCATTCATGCAGAACGGGATTCATGACGGTGCTCCACAATTTGTGAGCCTCCAATATCTGAAATATTCCAGGGACGATACCTCACTGAGGTTTGTTACGGATTATCTGGAGATCCTTCATGAATTATAAACTGATCACTGCACATAAGGACTTGTCCGTTGTCAATCATTCCGATGAACTGTCTGTCACTTCGTTCATGGGGTAGTTAAGGGGCTCAGGCTGGAGGATCTTCCCTAAGAAGCAGAAAATCGCCATCATTCTGCATGGATTTGTAATGATGTCCTCTGACAGAAAACATGGCACTGTGGGACATTATTACATACTACAGTTATTGAAGCGGAAAGCTTGGAATTAGGATTTTTACACTTTAAATGCATCTTACCCGTAATGGGGTGTCAAACATTTACAGTTATTTCAGGTGCTTCCTGGGAAATCGGAGAAGAGAGATGGTGTGATTATAGGAACACCAAAAAGTATCTAAATGCCCCTAATGGTTAGTGGTCTGCAGTCATGAGAGGGGAAGAGTATTTCTTATTTTCTTCTGTTTTCCTTCATGAAACATAAAATTCATAAATGATAGTAGTTTTAAGGCAAATATCAATCATGTTTTTCTTGAGCATTAACAAATCTCGAAGTTTACTTTTAGATCTGCTAATATCTCTCAGTTTCTGAAGCCAGAGGTGGTTTTTAGGTCTCTAAAAATGGGGTTAAAATAAATCCCTTAAATTTTGCATGAACTTTGTGCTCATAGGTGGCACCCAGCTTTCCGCCGTTAAGAAGTTAATTTCTTGCACTTTTACTTTATGCACAATTATTGGCAGAGCGGCATCTAATACTTTATTTTTAAATTGACGCCATTACTTCTGTTTTTTTTCTACATGGTTTAAAGATGGCAGAGCCGCCGGACATGAGGCGGAACCAAGACCCGGTTTTATCTTGCAACAATGCACGATAAGAACTGTATTGGACTTAAAGTTTCCAAAGCTCTGTGTTATTTTGTGAAAACCAATTTTTTTTTTTTTAAGTGGGACATTTTACCCTCATGAAAAAATATGGTCTAACTAAATAGATTGTTTGGCAAAAAACAGAAGGGGGGGGGGGGGGGTGCTGGCCTAGTGGTTAGAGCAGCGCGCTTGCACTCAGAGAATGGTGCAAATACCCGGTTCGATCCCCAGCGCCTGCACTATGGGTCCCTGAGCAAGACCCTTAACCCCAGATTGCTCCCCGGGCGCCGCACATGGCAGCCCACTGCTCCCCAAGGGGATGGGTTAAAAGCAGAGAACAAATTTAGTTGTAATGTATGTTTCAATGGCAATAAAGATGATATTACTATTACTAAAACCTAGAAGCAAGCTGCATGTTGGTTTGAAGCTGCACCAAGACAAGCAGCTTAAGATGTTAATACTATCACTACTAACTTTTCTATTTTACTGTTGCTGGGAAATATATGGCTAAAATAAGACCACGGGGGCTGTTTTAAATTTTATGTGAGTGGGTTCCTTGTTGGCTGATTTAACTATAGACTTCAGTCAAGATTGTTTCAAAGAGTAGCCGTGAGTAAAAAAAAAAACAACTAATGAGACACTAGCTGGTGAACTATAAAGCTGCAGAATTTCATGTTCAATCTGTGCAAACTGAACATAGAAGCAGCTCTTGTTAGAGAGGACGGGTTGTAACGGACCCGTATTTGACACCATTCAGCTCAACTTCTCCGTTTTATAAAATCACATTTCCCTCTTGCAGAAATCCATGGAGACAACCTGTGGTGCCTGAATGAAAGACACTGACATTTCACTGTCCGCTGTTCAGATTCTGCCCTCACCATGACTTTACATGAAGCTACTGACAAGAACAGAGGAACGGAAAGCAATTTACATTGACATTTGGCTGAAAATGCTCGAGGTTCTTATCTGAAGAAAGTAACAAACAGAATCCTTTCAAGATGGCTACGAAAAAAAAGTTATTTGTTTTGAACTATTCATTTACAGTAGATTTGGCTGGACACTGCCCCTTTTTGCGTGAACTTGAGTATGCAAAAATTATTTTTCAGGATAAAGTTTTGCCCACACACAATCTTTTTAAATAAACAATGGTGCCAGCTGGAGCAGGTGATCATGATAAAATGTGCTAATTAAAGATTCAAGACAAGTCTTTAAGTGAAATTTCATTATTTTAGATAGAAAGATAAAAATATTTTTTTGAATAACTAAATGTATCGTTTTAGATTGAGTGTGGTATGACGTAACACAACATCTCTGTGTTGTTCTCCAGTCTCTTGTTTACATGCCCGGGCTGGCCGCGCATGCATGTACGTGCGCATAAGTGCATGTGAACAGCTGCCACTCAGAGCTTAGCCCCTCCCTGCCAGCAGTGTAGTGTAGGCACAAAATGGCAGACAGCACAGCCAACAAATCAAAACCTTCCTTTGCTAACAGCGTTATAAATTTATGAGTTACTTCTTTACTAGACATGTTCCTCTGAAGGGTGATACTGTTTTGTTGTGTATTTATCATTTGCAAATATACGCATATGAGGGGATGGGTGAGAAGGGGAGGGGTAAGGGGTCCCAAGTTGCAGCTGGAGCAGAGGTAGTGAGAGGTGGGGCTTGATACACAACTTGTTTTGGTCTATAGACAGCGATTGAGCCTCAACTAGTGGTGAAAAATTGCTTATTGTTCTTTTCTAATATCTTTAGTTTTAAGCCTATTTTAGGGTTTATATGTTTTTTTACTTATTGGTTTATTTAGCTTGCAAATGCTAAATTAGGCATAACTGGTCATACATCCAACCGTCAGTTCGGATGGAGTATTTCCAGGTTCATCCTTGGCATGTGTTGAACATGCATCAACACACTTTGATGGTCTATGAACACCACCTTGGCTGTGTGGTGGTTTAGGCTCATTTGTGACGGCGGGTCACAAGAGATAAAAAAAGGCCAATCAACACGTTTCTGTGTCATAGTTTTAAAAATGAATCTTCTAAGTGACAGAAATAACGTTTTTAGTCATTTGTAACACCAGCCTAAAACTTCAGTCTTCCCAAAATCCATGGTACGCAATTTATGATGTGCATTTTCAATTTGGTTTTCTTTTTTTTTTTTCTTTTTTTTTTTTTTTCCAGTGTCCTGTCTAGCAATGTGGCAATAAAAATTGATATCTTAATGCCAAATAGAGCTCGACAGATTTTACTTTCACAAGTGGAGCAAACAGCTTTCGCCATAATCAATTTGGTTTTCTGAAATACATAAGTGTGTATCTGATCCTGATCCCAAATTGCGCTATTTGGATACTAATTTCTGATTTGCAGTATCTCTATGCAAATTACTGTTTTGTGACAAATGATAATGGTCAAGAAAGTGATTTAAAAATTATGGAAAACTCAAATTGCCGGAGTTCAAAGTATAGTTACTTGCCCTTATTGACATAAACCGTATGGAGAAAATACAATATGGTACCTTGGGCTGTGCCGGCACAATATACAACATCTGGCAGCTGTCTCTGGAGTGTCTTACTCAGCATAAACCAGACAAATGCACAGCAGGACTCCTAGCGTACCAGCCGTGTCCATAGGTGGGAAGTAACTATGTGAATTTAGTACCAAACATAAAACAATAATGTCAATGTACAGGTACCAATCATTGTCTGTCACATCTATTGAATTCAAAGCAGCACTCCTCCACTTTCCATGTCAAATCCAGTTTTTAGCATCACAAATCCATGTTAAGCAGACAAGAATACCAGCATAAAGACTTAAATAGCCTGTAATTTTGGCCCAAAAAACTAACATTAGGTAGGACGGGACAGAAAGGCGATGACACAAAGCCGTAATAGCAGGAAATACAGCAGTTCTGTGCTCTTCACCGGCTGTCATACAGCTGTGTTATGGAGTTAATTTGTTTACAAGTTATTTATTCAGTCCTACTACAAGAAACGACAAAGCATAATAATTCTTAGTCCATTGCCATTTGATTTGTAAAAATAAAGGATGGAGTTTAGAATCAAGCCATAAATACCAGTGGTATAAATTAAAATAATAATGAAGACTGATCAAAAACACCACAGAAAATAAATCTCTTCATGAATTACCTTAAAAATACTAATTTACAACAAATTACAGCATAAGGGTTAATATAACTAATGGCATACTTTCCAAATTTTAACTCAGGTATAAAATGATGCAGTCAAGTTCAGTTTCAAATTTTTTTTTATTCCAAATGATAAAAGGTTTTCTATCTATGGAAACCCTGCTGATTGTCTCAAGTCACTGAATGCAGCATACCCCGCTCCAAGGGAGGAGGTCAAAGATGGCCGTTAATTTAGCGACACAAGAGGCTCAGAATCGACCTCACTCCATTTACAGCCTGCCACAATCTTTGATGTTTCCTGTCACCATTTTTCCTTTCATGAATCACTCTGATTGATCATCTTCTCTCCCTCCTCCACCCCCCACCCCTCCCACTGTCACTCAAATGTCAAGATATCACACTACCTCAAAATGCTCAAGATTCTGGCTTTTAAGTGAATGTGAAAATAAGAACATTCATATTGAATACAAACAAGCGCCACCAGAAGGCACAGATCCTTACACTGCTGAGCCTCATGCAGACTTCTCATCGTCTGGAACTAATCCACCCTTCCTGACCTCAAACCTCCCTCTTCTTAACTCCACCCTTTGTCTTTGGTTTCCCTCTGGAACATCTGAATATTAATCTACATATTAATCATTTTCCTTCTAAGCTGTTACTTTTCAGGGTTGTCTCACAGGGATAGACATCTTTCCACTCTTGAGAGTTTAAGTTTATTTTTTTTTTTTTTTTGACGATGCTCGCATATGATAAAACATTTCTAAAATGTCAACACAAGTGCGCAGCGTGTTTCAGGCCCAGGGTGGAGAGAAGGAACATAAATACACAATACATAAGATGTATCTTATAACAGTCTCTTGATTTAAGGAACAAAACTTTGCTCATTATTCTTTCATGTTTTTCTGAATAATTGCCTAGTGATACCAAAACCAGTATTCGGTGGAAGAACAAAAGCACCTTCTTCATAAAAACATGTCAGCACAACTTAAGCTGACTGATTGCATCTAAATTAGGCACAGGAGTTCAGGAGTAATGTCTGTTTAAATGTCACTGGCCCATAAGGCACAGCTTTCTGTTTGGACAAAACCAAACACAGCATATTCACATTAACACATTATTCCAAGTTTCAAACGTGGTAGTGGCGAATGGATAATGATCTGTGCTTGTTTTGCAGATATATATAGAACCTGTGCACCATTATACCAGGTTCACATAGCAGGATAATTACCCTGATTTTTGCCCAGATCATCAACAGGACAACAACTCCAAAACACAGCAGAGAATCTGAACCAAAATGTCTGAAAAAAAAACAAACAAGGGTTGTGCAATGCCAGAAAAAGTCCACGCCTGAACCTAATTAAGACACCAGAAAGGTAAGAGAGCTGTGCATAAACACCTCAATGTAAGAAAAGCTTCGAAGAACACTGGGCCAGAACCTTGAAGAGATGGATAAAGCTAAATCTGATCAAACATGGTGATACATCACATAGCACCATCGGGTTTTACTTCAATAACTATGGAAACGTTTCACTAAACCCCAACATCTTAACTACTTGTTTCTTCTTTTGGGGCATCTGCAGATGATCTGATGACCTTAAATCCTCCCTCTCAAGTCAAGGTCGGGAGA
This sequence comes from Fundulus heteroclitus, assembly GCF_011125445.2. Classification (NCBI taxonomy): domain Eukaryota; kingdom Metazoa; phylum Chordata; class Actinopteri; order Cyprinodontiformes; family Fundulidae; genus Fundulus; species Fundulus heteroclitus. Next base: position 24,017,445 of record NC_046370.1, read on the forward strand.
GGCAGCTGCTTTTTTTAAGATGGCAACCAAATGTTTTAAGTTGAATACATAATCATAAAGAAAAACAAGGCAAATGCTTCTGTCCCACGCATGTACATCTTTATCTCTCAGTGTCAATATCTTTATCAGTGTTTCCCCAAAGGGCGTCCTTTCTGCTCTGCCTGATGGAGATCTTTGATTGGGTGTTGATGGAAAAAACACCTTTTGCCCAGAGTGCACCGCCGCTCTGACTGACTCTCCATCCATGCATTCAGCTGGCCGGTGTGTGGCCAGCGTGACATTTCGAGGTTGGCTGAGCTGCTGTGTCACGCTCTGTGGAGCCACAAAACAACGGCCACATTGATACCCTCGCTGAAGGGCAGAAATCAATCCACCACTCGCCTGTGATTGTGCGAGCAACCAGAGATATTTATTTTCCTCCCTTCCTCCTCTCAGTGGCGAGGTGCAACAGAATTGATGATGTTTGGTTAGAGAGTTTGTCACTAAGGCGTTTAATAACAAGAGATATGCTCTCATAAGGAAAAATGTATCTGACTTGTTTTCTTTTGTTGTCATCTGGAAATTACGATAGATGGTTGCAGCGTTTCTTTTAACACCTTCCCTTGTATTACCTTTTAGCTTGTTAAATGATTATTTTTGCAGACAGAAACAGCGTGTACTTCAAATCTTAAATAGTCAACATGTTCCATCTCAGCTAAACCCATTAGCAAAACTGAATAAAGAGACCTATAACTGCTTTATTGTAAATGCTTTGTTTACCTTTTTTTTACATAGAAAATAATGGTAATGCTGTGCTGAAAACCTCTCAAAAAGCAATATTTTTTTAAACAGGAGAATAGTAATGGCTAAAGCAAAAGAATATGTGAGCATTTCCGATCCAACAGAGCACCTGTACTGTTACAGTTCCATCTTTGCTGCCGTTTTCTCTCTTCATAATGCATTTGGTCCTGTTGGTCTTTGCATTTGGCAGATCTGTTCAATTAATTACCGAGGATACAGCCAATGATTCCTCAGTGGATTGCTTAATATCCAGAAGAAATGGACTGCACTGGACTTAATATGAACAGTTGTGACTCAGAGCAGAGTACAGTGATTATGCTGTAGCAAAAAAAGACACACTAAAAATGTGCTTGTCTTGTTTTGTTTTTAGGGAGCATTTGAAATTATATTCCTAAGCATGAAGCTTAGATAAGCCTTTAGCTTTGAATTAAAAAAAAAATTACAATGTTCCAAATAGTTTTCAATATTCTTCCTCTTTAAACTTAGTTTTAAGATTGTAAAACCAGGGAAATGGTTTTCTAATAATATGTAACATTTTGAATTGTGAAAATATATTTATCTTGAATGCACCTGTAGAAAACAACCAGTAATATTAATGAATTAATGGAATGAGTGGTAAAACGTAAAAGATGGCGAATTTGCGTCCACCTAAATGATTACGTTACTGCTTAGTAACTGAGAAAGTCAGGTTATTAAATATTAATGTAGAGCTTAAATCTTACCTGCTAATTGCATTCTATTACAAAACAACTCCGGGGAAAAATGAGCTCGGTCTACGTCTAGATTGAGGTAATTTCAGGTTGTCTGGAGCCCCTCAGCCCACTGTCTAAGGCTATTGTTTTTTTCATATCAGAAACAAAAGCAACATTCAGTACAAAATTAACACACTGCTAGTTAGCATCACAAAAGTCTATCATTCCTAATTCAAGACTTACATCAGTCAGAGAATGTTGATAATTGGATGAACAGCTCCTAGTTATGTGTGATTATGTGCATGCCTGCATATGGTTGTTTGTTATGTATGCCTTTAGGCTGCTCTGTGATTGGCTGGTGCCCTGTCAACAGTGTGGCCCTCATCTCACTCAGTGAGCTCTGGATATAAGCATCAGCCCCCTGCAACCCTGCAATAACCTGTTATATAGAAATCATTTCATACTTCAGCTGTGTTAAGTTTAATAATATTTATCTGCCAGCTTTTGACTTGTCAGTACAGAGTTCTGTTCTTTCTTCAAAGTACAGACTGACTTTGGCCAATCCTGATAAATAAAAAAACATATGCAAACTGTTTTGTGAATAATTTTGTCTGAATGCCATGATTAAATGCAATATACAAAAATATAAAAAATCTTGAAGCAAACAGAAAACAAATCACTAGATTATACCCTTCCTCTTATTAAAACATCAAAACTTAACCTATACTTGATTTTTAAATAAAGTCTTTCTGAAGTGAAACTGAGAACACAAAGACTATTGAAAAATATTTGACACCGAAATCAAATACAAGATTTGTAGATTATACATACATACATACATACATACACACACACACACACACACACACACATATATATATATATATATATATATATATATATATATATATATATATATATATATATATATATATATATATATATAAAATGTCAGCTGCATGGGCATTCACTGTCTTTTATGCTAACACCTGATTTTGCTCCAGATTCTAATAATAGTTAAGAGCGATGAGATCATAAGTTTTAAAAAAACAAAAGCGACTGTAAAGTAATCACAACATTTAATAACAATATTTCAATTCAATCTAAAAAACTCACACGGAAAGCAGAGACAATTAGAATAATTTATTGATACATTTTAAGACTTTGGCGCTCATACCTCGGCATGAAACATTAACGCTGGATTATACTTTAATATGCATAAGCAGGTGTATGAGAATAGGGATGTTCTCCCCCAGGCCTGAAACCAGTGCTGTAGTGGAGAAAGATGAAGTTGGTTCAGTCCATTGAGGCTGCTTTGTGAGATGATCTACTTGAGCTGAAATGGTGGAATCCAGTAGACTGGGTGAACTGATACTAGTGCTTCACTCAGGGACCCAGAAAGATAGATGTCCAACTTGGATAAACACAGGATTGCATGAAACTGTCCATGATAAGCAAGCATGAAGCGACTGTGGAGAGGAAAAACTCCCCTTTGGGAAGAAAACTCTGGCAGAACCAGGCTCAACATGGAGGTCTTCTGCCAGACCGATTGAGATATGACAGGAAACGCAGTAAGAGTCCGGGAGGAATTACAATCTGATAGGGACGAAGTTGAAGGAGCACCATGGGAAAGCCAGATGGAGCTTGGCTACGATGGTGGAGAAGGGGATGGAGGTGGGTTGAATCCGGGTCATCTGAGTCCAAATCAGACATTGCGCAACCACTGCTTGTTTGCTGAGTAGAAGGCCGAGACGTGGATTTGAAGTTCTTTTAAGATGAACCCAGGATGCTGATTGGCTTCGTTGAGGAGCAGTTCAAAGCTGATTGGCTTGCGTCGGAGGCGGATGAGTCTCTGATTGATGTAGGTAGGCAATAGAGGTTCTTCAATTGAATTTCCGCTTAAGCTCCATTTTCATTGGTTCCTAATATGGTACAGCCCGAGCTGGAAAATATGTAACTAACAGAACAAGTATTTCTTAATTTTTTTGGAGCGGTTTCTATATATGTATAATTATACTTTAAGAATAAATCCCCAAAAGGCTTTGTCTGCTTTCACTCTATATTTCACTCAGGTTTAAAAAAGACACTGTATTATTTAAATTAAAAGCTTTCAAAAGTCTATTTGACCATGTATTAGATAATAGAATACAAGTCCCTGTTTCAGTCAGACTACACAATGTGTTGCATATTTTAAGAGAAGAAATTCATTTATAAAAGAAAATGTTGTGAAGCAGCTTAGACTACCTAGAAACACAATAACGTCTGAAGTGAAATGAATAGTTTGAAAGACAGATGATGATAACACGAGAAAATGAGATAAATCACTTACACGAAAAAATTAAGAGCCATTTTTTTGACAGTTTTATCAAATGTTTTTCACCACACATCACCATATTCTCCTATCTCCATCGCAAGCACCAAAGTGAAATTTTGAAACAGATTTAGTTGGCTCAGCGGGGGTCGGAGTGAACGACAAGAATGGAAATGCAAAAAGAAGGTAGCGGAATCAGTAGGAGACAGTGGAGGCAATAATGACAGAGTGGGCTGGAGGAGGATGGAAGAAAATAGAAAGATGATGGGAGGTGCGGTGCGGTGGGCTGGGGGGGTGGTCACAGCAGGACAGCGGAAGGAGAGGATGCTGCCTGAACACTGAGAGATTATTAAAAGGCCATCAGGGAAGTGAAAACCTTTACTGACCTTTGATAGCCTTTTCTAAGGCCTACTACCATCTAGAAACAATATTTATGTGCCGGACTAAACTCCAAGGAAGCCTAATCATCGTGTGTTATGGTGGAAGCAATCAGACGTAGCACGCACAGTTGCACATTTAATGCATTTTGGGAAAGAGTTAAGACATTTAAGCTCTTTTAAGGAAAAAAGCAGGAAATGTATGGACTAGATGAAAAAAAAACGACGCAGAAAAGGGCCGATCGGAACAGTTTCTTTAATCATCATCACGGCTGGCTGACAGAACAGGTCCGTAAAGACTTGGCCAGGCAGCCAAAGCAGAAAGCCCATCTGCTGCTCGTGTCCCTCACCAATGAGGCTCTAATCTGAATAAATGGGACTGCTGCTCCACGCACACTTATAATGGCTTTGCTCATCACATGCAGCGAAGGGGGGATGAAGATGAAGAGCAGGGAAATGGGGACGACAAACGGTAAGGGGAAGATGTATTGAGTGTGTCTGTGTTCAAAGTTGGCTAACTTTGGGCCAAGAGTGGGTGGACACTCTGTACCCTCTTCCAACACATACAGCGCATCTATCTGTATTTGAATGATTTTTGCATTACTGAGCAGATCAGCAAATCTTCAACATTTGCCAGTACGCAATCCGGCCACGTCAACTTGACTGTTTAGATACACCGACATTCACTTGCGAGATATACAAAAGGCTCCTTTTAAGCCTAACAGAAGCGAGAACACGGAGCAACAGAAAGAAAGAGGTAGCGGATCGATAAAGTTGTGTGATTAAGTCCCAGAGAGGAGTTTCAGCTTTTACAATGCATGCTTTAACAAAGTGAATTTGCCCTCTGAAGGGACAATTAGGTTTCAAATGGAAAACCAATAAAGGCTGGATGCTGATGAGGAATCTTTGTGCTGACAGGAGAGCGAAGAAAACCTATAGGTTACACCGAATAAAACACAGAGGTTTCTGCAGATCGCGGAAGCCCTTGAATATCTCAAATGTGCCATAGTTTCAGAAATATAAAACAGGACACACCATATCTAATACACTTACCACAATTATATCTATAATCTTAGAACCACTTTCTGACAGGGACAGTTCAGGAAGTCCAGCCTGAACATGATTTGATGCAAAATGTAAACCAGTGACGGGTGTCTGAATAGTGAAGTTAGTCAAGGTCAGAATACAAAGAGGATTCCTCATACATTGTGATATTAGCAGCACCTGATGGAGTTTGACGCAGGTCCCATTGTGAGTTTGGGTGTAGCCATAGCCAGGTGTTCCTTCTAGGTGCTCCACTTTATCAACCATTGTTCCAATATATATACACCATCCCTGTCTCCATCTGAAGTACTCTCTTTTTTTCAGTCGCACACATGGATTCTAACTTCCGTCTGCAGACTTTGATTAAACCTCATCTCCAGATCACACTTCTCCAAGCTCTCCGCCAGCTGCTTCTCACTCTCATTACGGATCAAGCATTGTCAGCAAACATCGTCTGTGCACTTATCCATCATCACCAAACAAGCACGTGAGGATGCGTGTTCAACTCTTGACAGTCTTTAATCAAAAAAAGCTCCAGGTCACTATCTTCTAGTCGTTTTGTCCCTCCTACTTCAGTGCTGGACCGGGAACAAACTATAGACGTGTACTTAGCTATTGTATATATTAAATTTGTCTTTCTACTGTTTTCCTGAGCATGGAGTGAAGAAGTCCTTCAAACCTGTAATCTCTCACTTAAATTTCATATTATTTTAAGAATGTCATGTCACTGTGGTGGCATATATTATTTATCAAAGTTATATTACTCTAATTCCCTACAGAAGACTCTGAGCAAATTATAGAACATTACTCTGCATCATTAGTTGATAAAGCAGGTGTGAAACATTTCATGGCATATTGCTCAATTTCACAACCAGAAAAGTTGGGCTCAAAACGTCTTTTAGGTGTTCTGAAAAAAGAGTTGGGACTTTGAACCCGTCACGAGTCCGGTGTAAACGGTCGAATCATCTCAAATTTGAGCTCTTCGGCATTCCGCCCCCTGTCCTGCTGTTAGGGTGATTAACATGCAGGCAGGAGAGTCTTGCTTTAGAGAAAACAAACAGAGACTTAATGCAATTTCTACACACGCGCCCTGATGTTGCTGCAGCTAATTGCTGAGCGTTGCAGTGGGATCACACCGCACAGCATGTCTCCGCCACACCAGACATGGAAAACATCCATTTTTCCACTTAAAAAATGATTCTCAATAGGATAATCTAAATCGGATTTAAAGCAAGTGCTTCAGGTCCATTTAACATTCAGGAAAACCAGAAGCCCAAGCCAATAAAAAGCTACTGCGACTGTAGGAACAATCAAAGAGAACTCATCGGGATAGTGTTGACTGACTGTGGAGTCTGAGGCTTAATAGGTTTCGGCTCATTACGCTGTACATCTCTGTCGGAAATGCTGCAAAATGATATGCAAGTAATTCTGAAAACACTTGGATACGGACAGGTAATTAAACCTTAACATAAATTATTCAAATGTGATGTCACAAACTGCTGGAAATTAAACGTCTTATTATTAGAGAGGACCCAAACAGATGTCTCAAGCTGATCCATAGGTATCTTTTCCAGTTTCACTGGTACATATTTGTTTACCTGCACAATAATAAAAAAATAGTAGGAGAATCAGGTTGGAGGCATCACTACCAGTGGCATCTCTGGCATGATAAGTTAAGTGGGGCTCAAAATCTCAACACCTATTAGCAGCAACTATTTTTTGTGATGCATATAACCTGACTTTGATCAATATTAAATAAAATATAAATTAGGATAAACCAACACACTAGAAATGCCATTTTACATAAGCTAAATGCAATACAATTTTTAAAGATAAAATTACAAATAAAGGCTCACTAATAATGTTCATGTATTGAACAGAAAACATTTAAATAAATGCCTCAATGAGCCAGCAAGGCCAACCAACACTATTGTCGCACGCTTTCCGGCAGAACGTAAACGTAACGTGTGCATTTCCTGTATTTTGATTGGACGATCTGAGCTCGGGGCCGCAGGATTTGTGCCCCACAGCTGTCTACTGAGGGCGTGTTGGGCATGCGCACTGCAATTTCAGATGATCATTATTTAAACAAACGTTGGTGAGCCGGCCCCAATATCAAAGCCCTCAAGAGGATTTGGCCTGCTGAGCTTGTCAGCTTTCTGACAGACTTAGATATATTGAGACATATGTTTCTACCAGAATTTTACTGAAAAGGGAATTGGTCTTTTTTTACAATATTACTCGGTAAAAAAACGATCCGTCCCGTTGATTATTGTGAACATAGAGCTCCACAGCAAGTATGTAGACACGCCACAGATCACTGCTGAGCTTCAACATGAAATCTCAAAAGTCTTTTATGATTTGTTCTACTAGGCAAGAAACACCTGTATCTATGACACATGTTATAACTGAAGTGGTCATAGAAAAAAAAACTGACATGTAAATAGGATTTTTTTCCAAAATGTAATTTGTAACAGAGCAGTTTTTAAGTGTTTCCCAGAACTCTTTATATTGGAAGTCTGAATTCTACCAGAGATGATCGCTTAATTCTACTGTTAGTTTTTTCACCTGTTTAGCACCTGTTCATTGTGGACCCCTTGCTGGGAACTCTAGTTCTTTCCTGACACCAACTCTGAACTGATACAGTGGAAAGAACTGCTTTCAACATGGGGCTAAATACAGGCTCATGGAGATCAGCAGCCAATCTAAATGTTAAAGCGGCACTTAGAAGAGGATATATTAAGGTAAAAATCTTACTATGTCCCTGTGATGGCAATCTAGGTGTTTATGGGACAATTGAGGGGTCTGTTATCATCCCTTACTGTCTCCAGCCAAAAAACCGCAACTTTCTAAGCCACAACTTAGTGGCAATCTTGCAGCTTTGTTCTTGTTCTCACGGTAAGACAAACAGCTTTACGTTAGCCCAATGTTAGGCATTGGCATCGAAAGCCACACGATCCTCACCATGTACTTACAGGTAATCATAGAACACGTTTGGATTTTGGAGGTTTATGACATGGTTTAATCCATCAGTATAATCAATTTACAACAGTTAGATTCTAAAAGCCATAACAGTAGCATGCTGCTATAGAACATGGAGAGGCTGAATCAAAAATCAAAAAATTAAAAAACTGATCTGGCTACTCGAGAGGCAGACTTACATTTCACTGTTACAAAATAACAATTTTCAGCAAAAAGGCTACAATAACGCATATCACGACATTTCATCGTGATATGCGTCTTCCAGCTGCTTTGAGAGTGACAGTGTGCTGTAGCTGTGGGGCGCGGGACGCAGAGGGCAGCCAGTGTTTAAAACTGTGCTATTTCGTATTTCATTTTTAATCATTGTCTAAATACAAAAACAATAACAAGTAATAAAAATGAGCACAATTCAACAGCAGTGAAATGTTTTCAAGCACCAGACAAACCGTCTTATCCGCTCACTGTTTGTTGAATTCACCTGCCACAGGTTTACGCCATTCAAAGCAACGCGCGGAGCTGCGCTCGCAGCTAATAATTCCTTCTAGATCAGTAAATGTCATTTCTGACTTTCATAAACACCACTGGTCTCTTTATCACCTGCTAGTGTTACTAATTTCTGCGGTAAACACTGTGTCAGACCTTGTTTTTCAGTGAACCTGTTTGCCGATCAGAGATCAGCGGATTGAAACTGTGTAACATTGACAAATATTACTTGTTGTTCAAACTGAAACTAAATTAAGGTGGTGAGCCTCTGTTGGCTAGGATAAATCATCTAGGATAAATCAGCTATACCTTCCACAGAACCTCAGAATACAGATGAAAAGCTAACTCAAACTTATTCGCTTATGGAACCTGTTGACCAGCTCGGGTTGAACAAAGGAAATGTTTTTGTGGAAAAGCCATAACCCTATATCTCCAACTGTATCATTTTTGATACAGATATTTGATACAAGACCTCTACTTTTCAACAAAGTCAGTATTTTTCTGAATATACAATTTAAAACATATAAATGAATATATTTTACACACCCCATATAAAAATACAGAAAACATGAGGGAAATGTTTTTTTTTTGGTCTAACGTATCAATTACGATACAAAGAGAGTTTGAAAGCCTGACGTTTTATTTCTTAAAGCAACCAAAAAACATTTTACTTTTTAAAAAAATATGAAGTTTCCTCACAATTTCCTAGATTAGGCTTTTATTAAATCAGTGAGGTCTGTTGATGACAGCTTTGTAAAAAAAAATGTTTTAAGTCCTTTCCACACTGATTGAGTGGAAACCTGCTGTCCACATTCAGATGAGTCTTTGGGTAACAAAAGGATCCTTACAATCTCTGTTTGTGGTGCATCAGTGTGGATATACAGAGATGACTAAAAACAATATATGTGTTACCAGCGTATCAGTATAAGAGGAATTTTTAATCATCACCTTAGACCTATAAAGTTCCCTGTAATTATTGCTTAGAGGTCTCAACTTGTGTGTTTTCAAGCACAAACCAACTGTTTGGGGAAAGAGTGTTTGCTCACTGTTGGAGAAGAGGGATTAAATCTTCCAAAATCTTCAAAAAACAAGATCTGAGGACCATCAGATTGCCTGCTGTGAAACACCAAGCAATTAAGTCCATATGATTAGCAGCAAGGTTATTGTCAAGCTTCAAAACATGACCAGTTTTGTTGAACTGCTTCAGTTCAACAAGTCTTCTCTAAACATCTACTTCTAAGTCAGGATTTGCCGCAAAGAAACAGCACCAGCTCCCAGAAGGCCTTTATTGTAACTTTAATCCCTTTCAATGACAACCATCTTTCCTTGAAGCTCCTACTTACAGGATAAAAAAAAAACTCAGCCTTATTGCATTTTATCCTTTAAAATACGATCAGTTGCCCAGAAGGCTGACAGTTGAGTCCATTTGTTCCCCACCTGCCGTCACAGTAAAACTGAGCTTCACGCAGACTGGGGTGTCTTTCCCGGCAGAGTCGGCGCTGACCCAGCAGGACCTGAGGTTCTTTCCAATCGCTCATCACGCTGACTGACACTTGTTCATATCAGAGCTGGTGGGCAGCCTGACATCAGAGCGCACCGTTTGTTAAAGCCGTGCAAAGACTCTGGTTTCACAGTGATGTGACAGGTTTTTTTTTCTCCAACAGAAAAAAAAAAAGATTTTAATCAGAATCGTATCTTTACAAAATGTTGCTTTTGACTCAAATACATCTTCTACAAAAAAATTTTCCGTCTAATAGTGAACCCACGCATTCATTAAAGATACAGTCTGCTGGCAAAACACTTCGACATTCCAGAAAACTAAGAAGAAAAAACAAAACACAAAGAAGCATGAGCATCATGATGATTAAATATGCAGTACCTTCACAGAAGGACTTGTGTATTATGAAAATCTGGAAGAACGTGTGCTTTACAAGTGATGCCGAAGCTGTAAACAGCTCGCACCGTGTATTACCTCTGATAGCCCCTTTGCTGCTTGCTCATTACATAGAAGCTGCAGGTCGCATTACGTTGCACAATAATCTCACGGCAAAAAACACAATAACAGTTTGTGTTAAACAGTTTGAGCCTCAGAGAAAATGGAGGGATCATTATGTGAAGAGAAACGGAGCTGCAACAAACCTGAGAGCAACAACAGCTGAGATCAGCTCAGCAGGGAGGCTGGAAACATGATAACACTGACAAGGAAAACTGATCCTGCAGCTGCTCCATCTCCCACAACTTTCCCCTCGCACATCCAAGCGCTCCACCAGGGAGAGCACCGGCGCATCATAGAAACCTGCCTCTGGACGCCACGCATAGCAGTATAATTTGTTCTAATTAAGAGAAACGAATGCATTAAATAAAAGCAACCTGAAAAAGGATCAAACTCAAAACTCATTTCCTCCAACGGCAATAACAAGAACGAAAATGACAATATTTGAAAGTTTTTTGCGTCTCTTTTAGCAGCGGGTTTCTGCTTCAGTCAAAACTGCTTTAAATCAAACTTCCCAACAGGGGTTGATGTGACTAATCAGAGCTCAACTAACGCCGCAAGCATCCGGTCTCATTTTACCTAAATACCTTAGCATGGTACCGCCTGGCTTTCAGTGCTTCGCCCCTCACCTTCTACCCAGGCTGCAGGAGACAACAATAAAGCAGAGTCAGGTTGGTGAAATAGGCCTTTATCCACTGGCCTAAGGTGAGACTACAAGTCATAAGCCAAATTCAGCTGCCAAGGACAACCTGAACCCACCTGGTAAAGTTAATGTAACTATAACATAAAAAAAAAATGCTTCAAAGGTTAGCAATCGCCACAGGAGACACTGCATGATGTGATAAAGAAATAATGTGAAGAGTAATTTAAACATTTACTTATTTACTCTCTGGACCTGCTGGATCACAGGAAGATTTACCTTAAAGGAGCAATAATCGAAATTTCATTATTTTAAAAAGAAAGATCCAATGGATGAATTACTGTGTCACACACCATCTCTCTGTGTTGTTCTCTAGTCATTTGTTTACATTGCCGGGCCTGCAACGCATGCATGTACGTGCACGTGAACAGCTGCCACTCAGGGCTTACCCACTCCCTGCCAATAAAATGCCATTACTAGGCACAAAATGGTGGAGAGCATGCCCATCGGATCATATAATTCTCTTAGCATTAGGAAGTTACTTCTTCACTGGACATGTTCCCCGAAAGGTGATGCTGTTTTGCTGTGTATTCATCCTTTACCAATATGCGCATATGAGCCGATGGGTGAGAAGGGGAAATGGGTGCCGAGTGCTGGAGCGAGGCAGAGAGAGGCGTGGCCTGTTACACGTCTTGTTTTGGTCTACAGACCAAAGCTCCATTTAGTGGTGAAATGTTGCTTATTGCTCCTTTAAAGGTGAATCTGACTGATAGCAGTGTGAGGCTAAAGTAACATCAGGTCAACATTTTAGTGCACTTCAGAGGGATGTTATTACTATATCCTTACATGATTATTTTGAGACAGGTAACATGGGACATAAATATTTTGGTCCCCTCAAATAGTTATTTTTGCCTCATGTAGACGGGTCAGAGCCTGAGTTAAGGGGGCTCAAACTGCCCCTTTGCCCACCCTTATTCACACTGTTTATACATCTAGTCAGTTTGCTTATTGATGCATGAGCATGTAAGTTTTTAACAATATATTTTAATCTTTGTCATTGAGGCAGCGTTTGGAGACCATACCCTTTTCTTAGGTGTCAACAAACCTTGGGGTTGATCATGTTTAGAGGATCAATGCATTTTATATTTAATATTACTGAGAAAGTTTTCAAAGTTTTTTTTATTTTCTATTTTATTTTATTGGTTTCTGATTTAGTGCTGCTGCATTAGTTTTAAACACCCCAAGCCTGGATAAGAGTATCCGAGAGGCTAAACGCCTGCATCGGTCCATATCCCTATATTGTAATTGCCACCATCCCTTATTGATCACACTGAAGAACCCATGAAGGCTAATGTGATTTCATTAAGATACAATCAAAGTGAGCTATTCCAAACAAACACATGGGAGAACCGGGCTCAGAAGTTTCCCTGCAACAACCTCTCTCAGCCTGCAAACAGTGGAAAATCATTGAGGCACTTAGGGCTTTTTCCTAATGGTTTTTCAATTATTTGCTTACAGCCATTCTCCGAGAGTTCGCATAGGGTAAATTCGCAACAAAGTTAAGAAAAAAAAAAAAAAAAACAACCAAACAAATACGTTTGGATGCAGCATTTTTTTTTTAATGACTGCTAAATAACAGTTTTTTATTATTATATAGAAATAAAGAAGACTGGTTAGAGAGCCTGCAGAGTGCAGCAATGAAACTCCAAACTAATGAAAAGCTGGCGTCCAGAGCAGGATGGTGTGTTTCTGCAAGCAGAGCTGCATCATCTGTCTACCAAAGCTGGTGAGTCATCAAAAGGAGGCAAAGGCACCATGTGGGTGACATGGTCTTAGACAGAGAGTTACCATAACATCAGTGCTGAGGCTGAAGAAGGAAGGGGAAAAAAAGCATCCTTCAGAAGCGAACAAAATGTATTTTATCCACACAAAACATTACTCAGACTAAATCTGAAACAGATAAATCAGCAGGAGGTGCAGTGAAAACAAAACATCCATATATGCTCCATCAGCTGCAAGTATTATATCAACCACTGGAGTAAAGCTAGCTCAAGGAAAAAAAACTGCAGCAACAGCTGCTGGGTAAACAGAGTGTGACAAATTAAAAGATCAACTTTTTAATTATTATCTGATTAAGGTGGATTCGTTTATTTGGCAGATGGGAGGGATTTGGTCACAAGTCAGATGGAAAAATTAAGATCATTTCCTCAATCTTTTGAATGCATGAAGCAGGGATGTTTGGTATAAATGGTGGATTTTTCTTAGACGGGTATGCGCACATGTGAATTTCTCCAATGTGAGATCAATAAAGCCTATCTTATCTTATGTTCAGGCTGTGTCTTATTAATGCATTTTGTTTAGATCTGTAGAGGGTGTTGACGAGATGCCCATGTTATGAATGAATACTTATGGGACCAAAAAAGTCCAATAACTCCTGTGGCGCTTACCTTGTCAGCTTAAACATCTACTGCTCACCATTGATTGCATTTGCTGTTCCGTAGTCCATCTTCGTAGCCAACATCCTCCAACATTGATCACGACAGCACAGAGGTCACAAACTGTTCGGCCCTTCCGACTAACACCACCTGAGCCAAACCAAGTGTTCCTACCTTGTATATTTATATATCAGGTATATATATATATATATATATATCAGGTATATATATATATATATATATATATATATATATATATATATATATATCAGGTATATATATGTATATATATATATATATATATATATATATATATATATATATATATATATATATATATATATATATATATATACCTGATATATAAATATATACCTTATATATAAATAACCTTATATATAAATATATAATTTATAGAGATAAGAGATGCAACATAAAGAATGCAATGTAAAAAAAAAAAGACTTGATTTAAATGTTTTTTTTTTATTATTTTATTTTTTCCTCATTATGTGTGCATGCAGTAATAAAAGGAGGACACAACAGAATTTGGTTTGTCAGCTGTTGCACCGACTGATTTTAGGTTGTTCTCTCGTTCAGCAACAAGGATTTTAGCTCAATGTCAGAATAAAAAACCTGCACATATGTCCTGACATCTGACCCCTGGGCACAGGCATAAAGATCAGCGGCTGATTCGTGGGTAAATGAAGAGTAAACTGTTAAAACTTCTGCTGTTAAAGAAAACTGTCCACTAATTTAGGTTATAGTATCTCACTTTGTAAGACTACATACCATTAAAGAGCATTCACAGTGCAGCATAAGCAATAGCTGTGTGTGAGTGTGTGTGTGTGTGTGCGCGCGTGCGTGCGTGCAAGTCATCCAAAATGCAGTTTCCAACAAGACATTTCACACCAATCATGTGTCAAAGTGTCAGGTCCACACCTTCATGACTCATGATTTTAATTAACTTGAATAATTGCCTCATGGTTTATTGTAAGGAAATGTGCTTATGACTCCAATAAGTAATAGCTACCGGACGTTCCTCCAAGTTATTTAAATTAACCAGCGTCGTAATCTCAGTTAGTCCTTGTTTGAGATTAGAAACAGCATAATTGGAAACAGCTAGTGCATTATATAGTGTTTGGGAAAATAGTATAAATAATAAAATATGAAAATCGAGCATTTGTATAATTCCTGATAATTCCTTTAAAATAAAAATTGCTATCAAAAGAAATATATCTGATGTCCAGCAGTTCAGAACACAATAAGTGTAAGTGGTATGTAAAGAACAGCTACGCGTAGGTATAAACCAGGGTTATGAATTCACCAAGGGGAGAACATTTCAATAAGACAGTCTAATTGAATTAAATCCTAATAATTCAAAGCATCCATATTCACTCATTTGTCCCACGTTCTCTGGAACATTGAATTGCAGTGCAGACGTGTAATCTGCAGACAGGACTTCCTCCTCACACCTTGCAGACTCCAAAAGTCTTTAAAAACCACTTTTCTTTCATTCAAAGCAGATCAAACTTTAAAACATCAGACTGACAAACACCAAATCCTGTCTCAGACGAGTCCGCTGTAGCACATCGGTTGCACTTTCCCTCCGGGAGTCCAGCAGAGCGGCGGGAGCTGCGCTTACCGTACTCGATGTCGTAGAACACGATGAACTTCTGCCAGCGAAGCTCCTCCACCAGCGTCAGCATGACGTTGTTGAGGCGTACGGGCGGCCGGGCGGCCAGCGTGTAGCGCTGCCCACCGGGGCTGGGGTTGAACTGGCAGGCGGTCCTGGGAGAGCCGTCGCTGTTCTTCTGGATGTACAGGTGGGGGATGTGCATGGCGTCCGTCAGGGACTGCAGGGCGCTGGCCGAGGCGCAGCCTGTCGACGTGACCAACGCCAGGATGCCCTGGTTCATCAGCTCGCATGCTGCCAAGGGAGAAGAGAGAGATTGAAAATAATTCTATTTTTACATGCAAAAGAGTTTAATTTTCTGTCAACTGGAAAACAATAAAAAGCTCAGTACAATAACTGTATTGTATTGTACCACAAAGAATGTAAATGAGTTTAAAAAGAGAAGGTTGTGAGCTACTTAAACTACCTAAATTTATCTTTTTAGCTTGACATTTTTTCTATCCGCGAGCTCCCAACCCGTATCATTAAAGCGATTCATCAGATTCCACTGAAACAAGATCTGCGCAGAATGATAAAAAGCTAATGTTTCCAGCTCAAAGGCTACAACAGAGCTCATGTTCAAGGTATCCCATACCTCCTGCATCTCACCTTAGATGGGCAAAAATGCAAGAAAAAATAACTTGGACTGCAGCGTGTATGTTCACTGCTGCAAACAGAGGATCTAAAGACAGAAAGGCGCATATCGACTAGAATTGAGTCTGATATAGCATCACTAAAACTAAAAACAGGAAAAACTTGGATGGCAAAATGGTGTGAAAATCAAGGGAGGACATTACTGAAAGGAAAATGTGACAATATCTAAATTTAACCATGAAATGCACCTGTTTTATTTTTAAGCAATAGTATAATAAATAGCAGATTGATTGGTATTCAGAGGGTGGGTTTAGTTGTTCACCATACAGTCACAGCTTTTGCTTCCAGTTTTCTCCATTTAAACTTGTTGTGGTTTCTTTATCAAGGTGGATATGAGGATGGAGGACTCAAGACTGCAGACCAAATCTACCCACGATTATAAAGAAATTAACAAGAGCTCCAAATCCTGCCCTTTTACAATAAAGTTGATGTCAGTAAAATGTGCCGACCCTAATTGCCAGGCATAAGAAAAAAAAAAAAAAAAAACAGATGATGGCAACTTTTGCGGTGTTCTCTTTTGCAAAAAACAACCAAAAATAAAAGTTACTTGATTGGGAAACTGAATACCATAGCATCCTGTGCATTTGTACAGAAATAGTTTGTTGTTCTCAAAGTTGAGCAGAGTGACAAACACTTTTAATTACAACTCTGATAGATCTTGATTAAACCGCTATGATCTGTAACCTATGAATATTTATAGATGAATGTTTCAGACAATGGTACATGAAAGTACTGATCCAAAAAAAAACTTCTTCTGAGTTCAAAGGTTTACACCTTTGTTCAGATAGGCAGCTCTAATCTAAAAAAATGCAGACACGCACACTTCTTAAATTGATTTGCTTTAAGAAAAAAATTATCTAAGTTCTTCATATTGGAAAACTCAGCCTCCAAAGAGCCACGCAGCTCATTTCCTGCAGTAAAACACAATCCTCAGAGCTTGACTTTTCTCTGGACTATTTTCTTTCTATTTCCTGACACCACCAGGATTATCTTTAACCTTTGTACATAAAAAAAAAAAAAAAAAAAAAAAAAAAAAAAAAAAAATCACAGTTCAAGTTAACAAAGAGCTTAAACGTTTTTTTTTCTGCCACAGAGAGCTAAGGAAGCACAAAACTCCCAGCTCATTTTTTCTCTGCGAAGCTTATACATAAATGTACATAAAACCTGGTAAGGCAACAACAAAAAAAATAGATAAATAAATGCCAGAGATGGAGGCCAAAACTGCACATACCACATTTTTTATTTCCTCCAAAGACTAATAAATGACTTTACACAATAGCAGAAAAGAACGCAGTTTTAAAAATCAAATCCATCCTGTTACTGCCCCAGGAAAAAAAAAAGGGATTTTAGCATTAAAGATCCCACAGACTTTCCTCAATTCAATTTGTAAATGATTTAAATTCATTTGGAATCACCCAAAAGCACGAGGGAAATTGACAGATTCTGCAATGGATTCTTTTCAATGCCCCACCCAAGTACTTCAGTCGGATTTTAAATTGAGTTTCACAAAATATAGTATACGTAAGTAGAAAAAAAAAGTCTAAAATGATCTACCTTTTATTCTAACAAAATTAACCCTTTCTCAAACAGAAGAAACCGTGTTGCCAACACATGGATTCAATGTCCATCATTGGTTTTGATAGTCTGAAATCCTGGGGCTTCACCTCAGGAAAACTACTTCCAAACAACTCAAAGTTCCCAGCATCCAACTGGAGCCACACGAAGACTCTCTCACCTGCAGTGTCCAGACAAAAAAAAAAAAAAAAGCTGTAGTTTAAGCCTTTTAGATGCCTTTCATCTCCAGTTAGACACAAAATTTCTCTGCAGGAGAGGATCTGTCCAGACTAAAAGGTCACAAAATGCCTCAAAGGACAGCAGGCGTGTTATGACTGAGCTCCCACCAGGGGAAAAGATGAAATGGAAAGAAAAAAAAAAAGACATTCATGCTGAGGCAGGAGAGCATGAAGCGAAGGCAGGGTCGCCTTCAAGGAAAAAGCAAGAAAACAGCAGCGGCAGAACAGCTGGCAGGTCGCAGGAATCCTGCTGCTTAATGTTTGATGAGTCAAACTTGGCTGAACTCAGGCTGACTCTCTCAGAGCTGAGAACAAACCGAGGACATACGATTATCAACAGTCAGCTGCTTAAGTGCACTGAATCCTTCTTTATTGTGAGAAGCTTCCGTTTGAGAGTGCAGCTTTGTCAGCATCTGGTGGTTTACAATGCGTGACCACAAAGCAAAAAAAAAAAAAAAAAAGCAAAAAAAAAAAATGCAACCCACAAAATAAATGGTTTTAAAAATAATGGGGGAAAAAAGATGCTCCTGAAAGAGGAGATAATGAACTCACTGAAATAATTAGCAAGTAATCAGTTTACAAATTAACATGTTTTGTTTTTTTTCTGCCAGGCACCCACTGGATAAGATTAAGAGCAGACACTGAGGTCAGTTTCATAATTAGAAATCAGATCTCACCAATGACGCCGCAGACGATTGAGGTCAAGATGTGGATCTTTAAAAAGCTGCATGAAGTCTTTAAATAAGGTCTGAGGGAGAGGCCGCGCCGCTGTCAGGGGGTTTATTATCTCAGAGGGCATACAGTCCTCTCAGGACTGGCTTTCAATAAATCTCTATGCTCTGATGGATATTTGTCAGAGTGCATTTGGTCTCGCTGCTTCTGAGTCATATTTACTCAGTTTGAATAAATTTTGCTCAATTTGGAGAAATTTTTCTCAGACAAATTAACCTATTTTACTATAATAAGGAATGTTTCCAGCTCTTATTTCATATATGTTTGTGGAAAAAGTGGGCCTCAAAAGTGATAAGGTTTAGCTCCTTGACCACATTAAACACGGATTCAAAAAAAATTAAAGAAAGAAGTATTTTTGAGAGAAAGAGAAAAATGTGCTGAGATGTCTCTACATTAGCGAAAGACGTTGTGCATTGTTGATAAATACGACAAATTTACCGCACTGAGAAAAAAATAAGCTAGGCATTCAGAAGGAAGGGTAGCATTGGATGCAGTTTTGTTCAGCTGTAGACTAACTACGGGTATGTAAATGAGTCCATTTGTAGAGAGCTGGATTGTCTGGCATCAGAAATACAACTACACCTTTGCCCACACTCATGATGCCAGCACTTAAGCCTTGTGCTGTCCTTTCTAAACATCTAATCATTTACAACCCGATCATTGGTCTGTGTCTGGACCCAATTATTTCCAAATCAGATCGTCCCTTCTGGTTGCACAACTATTTCGATCAATTAGGTTAAAAATGCATCAACACTCAGGAGAATAAACATTATTAACAGCAAATGCCAGACAGGACTGTCAGGTCACGCTCTAGCAAAAGATCTGGTTTATTTCTTTAATTTCCACTAGAGTAGCGATGCTTGGCTTTCGTCATCAAAGACTGGTTTCATGCGTGTTTAGTTTTGTTTTTTTGATGCTCCAAAACAAACAGTTCAAACGGTTGAATTACCTTCTCGCCACATCGTCACCTTCGGCAGAGGCCCATTAATCAACTATTCATTTGGTGTGATGAGCAAGGGAAGCGTCTAAAATATGAATGACATCAACACCTGATGGCTGACTGAAAACCTCTGCTCCAGCATCCTATTAATGTTCAGGTCGGATGTGTAGTGCTCCACCAGCCAAGCGCCGATTAAAAGAAAAGGAGGTCGTCGTGGTACGGCTGTGGGCTTTGGACTAACTGAACTGAAATTCTCATTAAACCCTAAACCCTGTTCTCAAAATGAAGTCAGTAAAAGTATTTGAATAGTCATTTCTTCCACTTTACAATTTAACATGTGAAAACCATTGACTCCAAAATCACGTAAAATGAATTTCTAGAGGATTTTAGGGATTGACATAAATCCTCGGACAACTCTGCTTTGATTAATATTTGCTTTTATCTTTAAAATGAATTTCAGTCAAGTTGACTTGGTGTAGTTATAAGTAGTAATAAGACAGTTATGGTCACATTCGAAACTAAACAACAATGTTGTATATGTCCACAGTTAACGCAGAAACAAAGCAGCAAATGGCTTGGCTTCTTTGTGGAAGGAAACAATATAGTTTGTTTCTGAAATGTTTTCGATGGAAACCAGACTTTGCACAGGCTAGAAATGCATGTTTCAAATCAGTAGAATTCAGGTTTATAGATAGTTATTAGCTAAACGGTGGTTCAAACGACAGGATTGTTAGCCCAGTATACGCCTCGATCTTCCCCTTAAGAGAGGTGCCGATATTCGGCGTCTCTCTTAAGAAACTTTTAACAGATATTCCAGCCGTGTTTGAGGGGTTAAGCGTGATCGGGTCTGATTGGTGTTACGTCGGGACCACTCCTACCTCAAATCGGGGATATTCAACATATTGGATTGTCTTCCCCCGATATCCTACCGTGTGTGGTGTTCCTCGCGCGTGTGGTGTTCCTCGAGGACAAAGGAGCACGCATCCTGTTGAATGCGACGTGTAGCCAATCAGAAAGTGAAGTGAGTGAAATCTGTTTGTGTGTGGTGTGTTGAGCTTGCCTTTTATCTAAGATATTTTGTCGTTACGTGAGGTTTCTCTCAGGCTTCGAAAATCGGCCGTGTGAACCGGCCTTAACAGACTGGTTGATTATAAAAATAATAATAATTTTTAGGCATCCAGTGAATAAAAAAAATGTATTTCAAAAATAAACTACAATTTAGATGACTGATGATATCTTGAGAATATCTTTAACAGCCTGTCGCAGAGCATATGCGTGTCTAGTGTTGAACAGGTAATGTAGAGTGAACTATCGCCGCTCCTCTACATCTTCACATTGCCTCCCTGCAGCTCAGAGAAATGAGCTTTATGATAGCTGTGGGTTTGAAACAAAAAAGTGATAAAACAGACTAAATGAGGTAGAAAGCTAATTTAGACCGAGTTTGTCGCACCAAACACCTTCAACGTTGTAAGTGAAACTTTTGTCATAAGACAAACAACAAAGTGCAGAAACAAGAGAACGAAATCATGGACTAATTTTAACAAAAAAAACTAAACAAAGATCAAAAACCATCCGTCTCTAACCAATTTGAGAACAAGATACCAGCTTAGATGTGGAGGCATGAAATATTTTTTCCAGTATTCT
This sequence comes from Fundulus heteroclitus, assembly GCF_011125445.2. Lineage (NCBI taxonomy): Eukaryota > Metazoa > Chordata > Actinopteri > Cyprinodontiformes > Fundulidae > Fundulus > Fundulus heteroclitus. The sequence goes on from NC_046370.1 coordinate 24,038,617, forward strand.
TTCACTATCAGGGTGTGACTTAAAAAAAACAAAAACAAAAGATCACAACTTTCATTTAGTCTCTCCACATGAGAAGAACAATCTCCTGGTTAATGAGGCTCGGAGCAGCAGAGACTCCGACTAACAGTCGGTCCGCCTCTGAAATCATTGAGCACCAATTAACATAGCACACCAGAATGGGACTAATAGGTTTGGAGGCTTCAGATGCACAGTGCTGGTAGCTGCTAAGATAACCCTCTCAGCTGCCAGCTAAAATGATTTGAGATGCTACGTGACTCAGTTGCTCTATGAGTCCGCAGTGAGTCACGGTTTCATCTGTGCTAAATGAAGCCTACACAATATTTAGCTGAAGCGACTCCCTGCGCATCCTAATGACACTTACAGAGTGACTCGGAGCAGACGGCGGGAGACAAAGACCATTAGAGCAGGAAGAAGACAAAGATCTCCCTCCCTACACCCTGCTCCTCATTACTGGGATTTCTTGTCAATATCTTGCTCCCAAATTAGCTTACATAAATAAATTCCTCTTATCCTTGAGCAAAGGGGTTATAGATTTAAATAACATTCCTATGCATTTTATTACCGCCTCCCGGGTAATTTAACTTGACTCTTCTAAATGAGGAGTTTGACATTACATCTAAATACCACATGGATACTCGGGGTAGGAATCGTTTGTTGAGGATTTAAGTATGCCCATATGCATAATCAAAGTCAAAGGACATATGTAGCAACGCAACCTGGTGCCTAATAAATTACTACTAAAAGAGTAACCTGGTCAAGTCCTGAGCTCCATTTCCATAATATGAACATAAATGAACCAATGACCTCTAAAACAACAAAAACAAAAAATGTTCAATGCAGCTGTTTTCTCCACTCGCCCAATTTCAAGGATTGTTGTTCTGCAAGATGCAAATACTTTATGTTTGCTTTTACCCCATTTAGACATACGATCGCCTGATGCAGCTCCAAACATGGTTCTCTAGTCTCTGTCTATCTACTCTAGTTCAGAGCCGATGGAACGATTGAACAAATGAGAATAGTGATCCAAAAATACACTGAGTAGAATGGAATGCTTGCCTAAGTGGTTGGAAATACAAGGCCTGGCTGGAAGACATTCGTTGCTGAGAAGGTCAAAAGCTAAACTGTTTATACGCAAGGAGATTCAAGGCTAAGTCTAAGGTGAAAACATGAAGGGTTCGTCAACTAGGTCTGGGCAGGAATGTCTGTAGAAGCACAGAACTCCTAGACAACATTGTAGGATTAATGTAGGGTGATGATGCTGTAACCTTAGGGTGTGTTGAAACACCTGTGAAAGGGAAATGCTAACCTGATGAAGAAAGGGTTTTTGACAAGGGTCTCACACTCCTTGAGAGCCATAGTCATGTGACAATTAGAACAATCAATGATTCATGACATCTGGATCAAATGATTAGCTCATGAGTAGGCCTCTATAGAACGTACTTACATGTTAAGATTTACTTGTAGTTCTAGAACTTGGAAAGCTTTTAGAGGTTTTTTTAAGATACCACCGCCAGCTTAGTAAAGTAAACTGCAGGTACATTCACTCTTCACCTAAAATTTAGAGATGCATTACAAACTATGCTCCTTTATGCAACACATTACTCTCGATCTTCAGGCTTAACTATAAAGCTATGCCACACTCACTGTAAACGGCTGAATAACTACTGAAACAATTTAATGAAAAAATGAGTGAAATCAGAAAAAAAAACAATCTGTAATTTAAAAATGTTTTAATATGTTGCATTCCTGTATTGCTTGAGCATGTACATTAAAGAAACAGTCAGTGTTTGTTTTAAGTCAATGGTTTGACTGACTAAATAGTTAAGAGCTTCTTAAAGGTATATATAGCCACACAATATGCTCATAAAAAGACCAAAAACAGTTTGATCATGATAAAATAAGGTTATACACACCAAGCCTACGTTTTGATAGTGTTTTGATAGTCCCTTTTGAGCTGAAAGATAATTTGCTCTCAGGCGCGATTAACAAATATAAACAGATGTGGCGACATCTAGTGGCAGTATCACAGAGCTATCATAATGCCAGTCTGCTGAATTTATAAACCAATTGCAAATAATGCCAGATCAAGCCTGAGCCTCTGCAATACCTCGCAATAGCGTGGCAGCTCTGTGTGATCGAAGACCAACCGTTATTAATTAAATAAATCGATCTACAAAAACTTTACCAGCCTCATATTAGATTATTGACTCATGTCAATCAACTCTGCGGTTACGTCTGAGCCTCGGCAGGTTTAGCATCCGCTACAGTGAACACCAACGGTCATACTGTATTCCCTGCAACATTCCAGTCTTTTCCCTCTTGTAATCATATTTTTTGCGCTTCTTTCCACTGGCTCTTGGACCATTGTTCATTGTTTGGCTGGGAGATGCTAATAGCTGTTAGCCACTTTCTTGTTTTACTTCCGTTAAAATAGTAAACAAAGACAAAAGGCTTAATTTACTAATAAACTGAGCAAAAACAAAGCATAAAACACCAAAATAAGAATATGTATATATATATATATATATATATATATATATATATATATATATATATATATATATATATATATATATATATATATATATATATACTCTCTCTCTCTCTCTCTCTCTCTCTCTATATATATATATATGTATGTATGTATGTATAAACAGTCCCGAAGTGATTTACACATGCATTATCAATTGTTGGCTAAACAATATTAACAATTTTAAGTAGTTTGTTATGTAATCTTCTGAATGATTTAAGATAATTCAAATTTCTTCTTTTACGCTGACCGGTTTTTGAATTGCTCAAAAGGATTGATAAAACTTTTTTTGTCAGAATATGTTCTTTGTTCAATTTTAAACATTTCATGTGAATTATTTAACTTTTTCTTCATTAAAACATCCTGAAGAAATGCCAAACTGTAACATTTGTGTTCTGTCATATACCTATGCATCTAAATCAATGGAGCTTAAACTTGAATACGTAATCCAGCATTTTATATTTTTGCAGGCTTTTGTGAAGTCTAAATAAAATATCACTGATGTATTGGCTCACAACTCAAATATTACATCTTTACAACCATGAACATTTCCTTTAAATTTTGTAGACAAGTTTTCACTTAAATCCCTCTGCAAACACTGCATAGATAACTAAACTTTTTAAGTTAAAAAAAGCTTTCTTATCTGAACTAAATGATAAAAAGGAAGTCTGTTTTAATTATGGGTTGCAGAGTTTTGAGCTGTGATGGTTAATTTAACCTCCTAAACTTCCCAGCTTGTATCTCTGTAGATTATGTGACACAACAGGACAGGAAATGAGATTTCAGATGTTCCGCGTAGAGGCCAGGATCACATGTAATCAATAAGTAATGAAAACAGATACAGTCGATAGCCCATCAGAAGAAAACAAAAGCACTAAAGGTGCCAGGCGAAGCCATTATCAACAGATCAGCGACATGAGATAAAGGAGACAGATGAAAGGACACATGGTTCCCATTTCATCATTAAACCACATGTACACTTTTTTCCCTTGAGACCATATTTTTTTCATACCAGTGAGGATTTGTTTACCTTTTTTTGATTAATGTGGAAAAAATCAGCACCAAGAGGTACATAACATCTAGTGTGACAATATTAAAAAGAAGAACAGTCGTAAGTCATTGCACTGGAAAACTGAATACTAAATTCAGCTGCTTCTTTAAGCCAAGAGAAGCTTTCACCAGGATGAATGATGACAAACAGGGACAGTGGAGATTCATGAAAGAACAATGACTCAGGTAGGAAGAAGAAGTTGACTTTCCTTTAGGTGTTTTAGTTTGATGTGTGAAGTGAAACTTTGTTAGAATTATAGAATCCTTGTAATCTAGCTGATGTAGTAATCAATCTTTGATATGAAGATGGTGTGTCAGACCACCAGGGGACTCCACTGACACCCAGACAGCAGATTGTGAAGATTAATAGATATGCGTTTTGAAGGCTTACTGTTTGTGTAGGGTTCTTAGCTGAAGTTATACAAACAAGATGATCAAACTTATCTCTTGTGCTGTTTTCCTTACTCTGCCCCATCCCTGTTTTCTGAAGCAGACATGTTGAGGTCTCTGACCTCTGACTTCACAACCCTACTCTACGTTTTGTCCACATTGAAGCAAAATGTATTCACAATGGATTTCATCGGATGACACAAAGTATAATGTAGCTGCCTTGTTGGATCACAGTGCACAGTATTGTTGTAAAATGTGCAGATGGAACCTTTTTAGTCCTTGTACATTATACTGAATATTTGGCAAGTAACCTGGTTGAAATGGCATGGCGATATTTAGTAATTATTATTAGTAATGTTTATTATAGTTTGCTAACCTTGCCTGCAAGATTAATTCTCATGGTATCTGTGTGTTCCAAAACACACGAGAATCCCTTTTGTACTGTTCCGGCTTCAACCGTTTGTGTCCGAACCAAAAATGGTTCGGGCCAATCATGTTGCGATATTGTGGTTTAAGGCGGCACATACCGCTGCGACAAATACAAGAGCGGGAGAGCCCACAGCCATACCAACATAAACATGGCAGAGCCGGAGGACGCATGCGTAGCTGCTACTTTTGTATCTGTTTTGTAAGAATCGACCATTTCTTCTTTAATAATAGAACAGCAAGGAGTGCCTTGACTAGCTTACCTATTTGTGGTTTCTTGTGAGGTCTGCTGCTTACGTTTTAATTTGATACAGTGATTGGCTAAAGCCAGCCTTTGGTATGTGGACACTAGGTGTCGCTTCGCCCAATCAGCTCAGAGAGTTCTGCCTAAATTCCCTCCTAAGCTCTAGATTGATATAATGTGCAAAACTAGAGTGTTACACATTATCAGTCTGGCTGGCCAGGCTAACAGTTCGCCACTCTGCAAAAATGCACATCACCAGAAAGGCAATAATTATTCTGAATTGGAACTGGCAAATTTCAAATCAAGTAACTATGTCATAGGAAAAATGCCTTGATTAATAACATATCTTTTGTGTTTAATTTCTATTATTGTTTAAAACCACCTAATTATTTTTTCTGGGACAAATCTACTTGATTCTCAGATTGTGATTTATGTCAACGGTAACTACTCTTATCTGTCCAGAAGAACCCAAACGCTAAATAATTACAAAGTATTTTTAGTCAATAGTCAATAACATTTAATGTCCATAATCACTTCAATTCACTCACTTCTCTCACCTTTTTCATCATTATAATCTGTCAGTTTGTCTCCTTTCCTTTTGGATTTCTATTCCACTGTACTTTCTTATCTTTTCACTTTGTGAAATTCATATTCTTCATCTCTCATTCCTCCTTTCGTGTCATGTTCTGAACTTTTCTTTCTTTGATCTGCCTTTCTTTTTTCACACTGCATAAAAATCCAGGGGAGTTTTACCACCAGTCATCAACAGGGGTGCTGCTGTCCAACGCTGCATTTTTGGCTTTTTTGGGTAATATTCTTAGGGTTTTAGTGGTGAACTGATTCCAAAGCTCACAGACAAAGAAATAAGCTTCTGACAATAAATAACATCTTAAATTGACAAAACCACTGAATTTAAAAAGCTATTTAAGTTTTGGATGAGCTGTCTGTATGTTACTAGTTCACTGTAGAAGATTCCATAATTTTAGAAAAGTCCCTCTTTATTTGAACTGCAAAATTTTCCATTTCTTTCCATGATCTTTTGCCATATAAAAAGGAATTCCGGTGTCATTGCTAATTTCGATCTTGTTTGCTATAAGGACAATCACAAACATGAAATATAACTTACAAACATTGTATATGCAGCCAAGGGAACTCCTTGGAGAGAGAAAAAATAGCTTTTAATTCAGGACCTTTATTTAATAGGAAACAGCAGCAGAATGTAATGCATTAAACCCATTGACAACAAACAACAACAGCACCAACAATATCAGATAGATAAAAAGCTGTTGAGTTCTCAAAATGCCAGATATGAATGAATGCGGTTTTAAGTGTTTACAAAAAGTGAACACATTTCATAGTTAAACTGTCACTGTTCCCTTACCCTTATCACATGGTAAACCCCCTCCCGGAGTTTCTTCTTCCCACACCCTCGGAGCTCATTCTTCACCTGAAGCCAAAGCGGTCATAACGTCTCTTACACCTAATTAAACTTCCTATCTCCATGGATCTGTAGCCCCATTACCCATTAGTTCCCATACCACGAAAACACTGTTCCTCCTGCCCCACAAGCCTCCTTAGTTCATTGGTCTTGGGACTTGCAATGTCTCTGTTAATAAGCAGCTACAAAAGAATGACTTGTAAAGCTAATATTGCTGCAGCTCCTGACTGATTATGGCTAAAACTCCCCTAGATTTAGTTTTTCACCAGCTAATGCTGTGTAGATGAAGGAAGAGTATGTGCATACAGGTGTGTGTGGGTTTGTTTCACGAGGACAGATGCAGAGAAGAAATGATCCACAGGTTAGTGACAAGAAGTGATCCTTAATTTCATAACATCCCCATTAGGTGGTTTTCTGGGCCCTGGAAGCAGACACATATCTCAAGGGATGTACTCAAAGGTGTTGTGAAATCAGCCAACAGGAAAATAACATAAGATCAGACTCTAAGGCTGATCTAAAGCCACGGTAAATGTAAGGGACTGCTGCAGCCACTCCTTTCCCCAGGGACTGCCTCTCGCAGCAGGGGGGTCCACCGTATAGCCGTCCAGGTTTATGTTCCTCTTCTACCGCTGGTCATCATCAGTCACACAGGAGGGAAACGATCTCTCTCTGTCCATGGTGTCTGAATGGACTTTGGAGACCTGCACCATATGCAGACAGAATCGAAGCTAAGTTCATCCCTGCCTTTTTCCAACATCAGAACTTGAACAACCGACTACCATGGAAACAGGTTGTTTGTAACCTTTCTCACCTGTTGGAGGAAAGCTGAATCGAGACGGCGCATAGCAGTCTCCTGTGGCTAGGTCGAGCTAAGAGAAAAGTAAAAAAACAAAAAGCAACTGGACTTGTTTTCCATAGTTGAAGACGTTTCGCTTCCTCTCCTGGAATCTTTCTCAATTCAAAAAGACTGGAGCTCTTGATGCTCAATTCCAATTTTCTGCTGAAATCATATATTTTTGAGATGGCAGTGCACACTGCTATTTATTGTGATCACCATCATACTTCTATCTGCACAAGGGGTGTCAAACTCGTTTCTATATTGGGCCACTTTGAGATCATGAATTCATTAAAAGGATCTGTTGCACGTGTATAGATGATACTTTTGATTTCATAACTTAATTTCAGTTCACATAGAAGTATATAAAATGCACAGTAACATAAAAGTAGAACCCTGAGGCTCAGTTTTATTTTATTGGGATTACACTTTAAACTCCCATCATTCTGCATCACTTTTTCTGTTTTTGGTCACATTTCTGGGTTGTCTTATGTTGTGGGAAAACTGACATCTAGTAGCAGAATGTTGTTACCACTCAGTTTTAAAAAAATCAACATTCGCTACAGGAGACACAGTTTTAGCATCTTTATACAATGTAAAAATTGTACTACTACTTCATGACATAATATGCCATTTGTTTTTGTTTTTTTGGTTCTTGTGGGCCGAATAAATTGCCTTGATGTGCCTGATTCAGCCACTTGACCTTGAGATTGACACATGTGGTCTGAATGGTTCAAGACCACAAAGTAACCCGCATGGGCAGATAACAGAAGGAGACATCACACAGTAGTGCACTGTTTATGGAAGTAATGGTGAATGTAATTGCTTCTAAAGGTGTTCAATAAAGATTCATTCAAAGAAAAAAGAAAAAATGCAGATACCATCCGGCGTCTCTCCTTGTTATTATTAGAAAGCTGTTCAGCAGTGGGAGCTGACAATATTAAGACCACATCACAGCGAGACAAAGTACAGTAAGAAGAAAGCAGCACAGCTATCAACAATGGTCTTTTCTGGAGAGCTAATTGCTACTGCTGTGTGTGGTTATGTAGTTGGAGCCTGGAGAGTGACGTAAAAGATGCATGAAATGCGACATGACCATTAAGACTGCAGCTGCTTGGAAGAATATCTGATGCATATTTGAATTAGTGCCACATACGGAAGTGGTCCAATTTAGATTTTCTGGGGAATAAAAAGATCGAAAAAGTGAGCACATCCACATTTCTGCAAATATTGTATGCTACCTTTTCATGGGACAACGCTGAAGATATGACTTTGATATAACTTAACAATGTAGTCAGTGTAGATTTGAAGCAATAACTCACTACATAGTCATTAATGTCTTTACCACTGGCAAATAAAGTAAGTAGACCCCTAAGTAGAAATTTCCAAGCTGTGTATATTTTTTCAGAGGTCCATAGAGTGATTAGACATCCTCTCGCACCTCTCCTCAGTGGATAAAGAACTACATAACAGCCACAGCACCAGGGGACTGACTTTAGTTCTTCAAACTATATATTCACAAAATCCCAAGTTTTTGCTACCAAACTATTGTTGAATTGACACAATGACCCTTGAACAGCTACAGAGTAAGTAGCCAGATCATTAAGTACCAAATGACCACACAGAACATTAAATCCATCCTCTCTGACTCTGCTCTATTGTGGCAATAAAGATTTTTTTTTTTATCTGTGGAAAGCCATAGTGAGCACTAGTTTAAAGAAGATTGGGTTTATTGCATGCATTAACTAGCTAACAAGGGATGCAACATACATAGGTTAAAACAACATTAGTATCCTTGTTAACTATAGCTTAACATGATATATTGACATGTATTAACTAGTCACCACTAACATTATCCATATTACTCAACTTAAAAGGTTTGTTTTGAGAAAACTTTGCAAAGTTTTTTTTGGTTTTTGCTGGCTCTGGCTGGTTTGCTGAACGTCATTCTGAGCCACATCGTGCAGCCCTGTTCAGCAGCACGTCTCCCGTCGGGATCCATTGGATGCCAGCTTTAGCTTGTGTACACTGATGGTGCATTCAAAGACGGCTCCGAAAAGGTTACATGTTAATAAGGGATTAAACGGTTGTGATGGCTTAAAAAAAGTGCAGAGGAAACAGAGCACAGACACAAGAAGTGTGGGGAACATCTCCCACCCGTACCCTGCGTCTGTTACACCCATGCCTGCGACCCACTTTCCGAAGACAGTGGGTCTATGCTCTTATTCAGTATTTGACATTAAATGTTGGCATTCATGGTTTCCTTAATAAAATGTAAATCCTCATAGCCAACAGCACTCATGCAGCCCCATACCATGACATTCTTACCACCACGCTTGATTGATAGGCAAGACACACTTGTCTTTGTGATTCTAATCTGGTTGTGAGCTCGGACGCTTGACACCATCTGAACCGAGTAAGTTAATCTTGGTCTCATAAGGACATGGTTCCAGCGATCCATGTCCTTAGCCTGCTTGTCATCAGCAAACCGTTAGCCGGCTTTCTTGTGTATCATCTTTAGAACAGGCTTCCTTCTGGAACGACAGCCATGTAAACCAATTTGATGCAGTGTAAAGAGCGAAGTCTTAACACCGATAGGATGCCAGGCACCATTCAACCTCTAAAGCAATACTGGTCTCACTCAAATGTCTATTTTCAAAAGACATCTGCTGAATATGACGCTATACTGTCCTGGTAAACAACTGGTCTTGGCCACGGTACTGAGGCCCAGTTTCAGGGTTCTGGCACAAAAGAGCACAAAAGCAGTTTTGGCACAATCCTACATATTTCTACACATGGACACAATAAAACAAGCTCAGACATTTTACGCAGAACATTTACCTGCATTCAGAAAAGTTATAGAACCCCTGTGATTCAGCACCGAGTAGCTGATTTATCATCCCTGCTGTATCTATTGACCAAAGGTAAGCGTAAATAGTTTTATTCGTAATGGAACAGTGGTATGTAAAGGACCTTGAATGGTAAATGGTCTTTTGAAAGGATTTTAAACCCATACTGGCAGCAATATTATCACTATTAGCTTAATTTTCCAATAAACAGGATCCTAAAAAGCAACAGGTGCAGAGGAGGCTCTGAAAGTATGTTTGTATATTAGTCTAAAAGAAGAGGAAATATTTTGGGGCAATAGCTAATAATGTATTAGAGAGAACCAAATTGTTCCTAAGCCTCATTCATCACAGAGGGATAGCTGATGGCCGAGCACATCAGTCAACTTCTTTAAAAAAAGACGGAGAAAAAAAAACGTGCTGCTGAGAAAATACAGTTGACAGGACATCTGATGGGAAAAGAACTATAAAGACAAATTTATAAGCAGGCTGAGGATGTAGAAATGAGCCAACAAGGCAATGAGATGGACAGACAGGTGGAGGTGGACAGGTAACATGATGAACAGTGTTATTTTCTGAGCACAGTCTCCCTCCTCCCACTCCGTCTGGTTTCCATATAAATTACATATACATATAAATAACCCAGGACACAGCAAGATATATTAGGCTTATCAAAGCTGTAAAGATACAGGTGAGACTGATAACTCAACATTCTGGACAATGTCCGACTTTATTGCCTAATATTTACAATAACAGTTTAACAAATCTCCAGGAATTGTGACTGCGACAATACATTATTTTCTTTGCTCGCCTCTCATTGAGAGCCATGTCTCTCTTCTTGTCCTGCCATTTTATGTTTGAAGACCTTACTTTGTCGGGACTAAACAAAAAATAAATCAATCAATCAACTCAAATTAGACCAGATCTAGGAGCAATATAAGTACAAGGTCAGGGCTGATCGGTTCTAAAAAATGGAGTAAGGTCACAGTTTTCTCAATAAATGTCAAATCCACAATGTTTCCAACTTCCTCTTTGAAGGACACAAATTTGTATTGGCTACTGACTTGTTGAAGATTCAAGAGTCTTCATTACCATCGCATGTTACTGTAGTGAAATTATTTTCAGGACATACTCCGACTTAGAGTACACACACACAAAAAAAAAAAAAAAAAAACAGACAATAAACATGTGTTCAGCTTTTTTTTTCCACATTAGAGCGTACAACAGATAAAAAGACAATAAATTTGTGTCCAAGTCGAGAGCTTTGATGTAAGTCCCTTCGCTGGTGGTATGAGCCATGTTACTTAGATTAGTTGTCCTTCATGAATCACATGTAATGAGGTAATAAGGTGCTTTTGTGCAATGATTTTGAGGCTACATTTACAGAAATGTGCAAATGATATTCCTGAGAGAAGAGTGTGCAAACAGTCAATAATAGTACAGTCATCGTAACATATGATGGACTTTAACATATTTAAAGTTAGATGGACTGTAACATATTATAACATATGATGAACATTTGATGGACAACCTCTCAGCAGGGGCCTATCGCCCTCTGCAGAGGAACAGCAGCAATAACAGTGGACTGATTTTACCATATACATAATTTGGACCACAGTTTCCCAACAGGGAAAGATGGCCCTCACAGCTCTTGGAAAGAAGCTGTTTCTAAGTTTATTACTTTTAGATTTAATGCTTCTGAAGCATTTACCTGATGAGAGAGGGGCAAACAGTGCATTGCCTGGGTGGGTGGGATCAATATAGATGTGTCTGGCCCTTCTTTGGTCCCCATGCTAAGTCCTTCCTCTCCTGTACTGTGAAGCCCCCATACCATACAGTTATGTTGAGACACAACACACTTTCTATGGTAGCTCTGTAGAAGTTTTAAGCAGTTTAGTGGAAAGTTTGAGTTTCCTGAGGAAGAAAAGCCATTGTTGGGTCAGCACATGATTTGAGCATCCAAACTGACACCATGTCTGGACCTGCAGCCTTGTTGCTGTTGATTCTCTTCAAGGAGGAGGTCACTTGGTGCAGCTGCAGGAGGATAGGCTGATGGTGCTCCTCTGGCTGAGGAAGATGTTCAGGCTCCCTGCTGCTTGGAGAGTCAAAGCGTGCGAAGAAGCTGTTTAAGGTGTCAGGGAGGGCCAGGTCATTTCTGGGTTGCTGGTTGCTGCGCTTGTATTCCGTAATGGTTCCGATGCCTCTGCATATGTTGTGTGGATTGTTGTTGCTGAAGTGGTCCTCGATGCGCTACTTGTATCTGTGCTTTGCCTTTTGGATGCCTTTTTTTTTTCAACTCACTTCTAGCTCTGCTGTAGGCCACTCTGTCTCCTGAAAGAAATGCTGCATCCCGTGCCTTCAGCAGGGACCTCACTGTGCTGTCCACCCATGGTTTCTGGTTAGGAAACACTGATTGACTTTGTGGGTAGGACAGCATCAGCGCATACGTGGATGTAAGGCAGCACAGATGATGAGTAACTATCTAAGTCAGCGTTCCTCTGAAGATTCAACAGTCTTAGCCAATGTGCAATAGGTGTTGTGAATGTAAATCACCAGGCCTCATCCCTTCCTTCTTTCTGCAGCAGCTGTGGGATCAGCCCTGGACAGCGTGCACTTCTCCAAGCTGCACCCCGACGTCAGGGACATTGCTGTCTAACCACATTTCTCAGAACATCGCAACACACCTCTTCATCTTACGTACGGCGATTCTCAACCAAATCTCGTCAAGTTTGTTGGCGAGGGATCTTACATCGTCCAGAGCGAGGCATGGGAACGTTGGTCTGTATATCTTAGCTTTTAGTGGAGTGTGTAGGCCTCCTCGCCTGCCCCCGTTTTTTTCCCCCTGCATGTACGCCAGGAGCTGGCTCTCCGAAACAGGTAGAGTGGGGGTTCTTTTGTTTGATGCAGATCGGGATGAAATACACTCCAGGTTTGGCAGTCGGTATGATCCATGTACTCCATTGTTGAATTGCAATGCCAACAGCTCCTCACAACTATATTGGATCAGCGCTTGAAGTGGTGATAGCACGAATAAAAACACACATAAAAACAAAATTAGTTGGAGCACCTTGACATCAGCGGAGCCCTGCACCACCATCTTGGAGCAAACAATTTTTTTAAAGGATTGAAATGATGATCGAACATAATCCTATTAATGCAAAGTGTCTTTGATACAGGTGGAGATGAACGTTTTATCACAAGATTGTGAAGTCGGTTGTAGGAATGAGATTTCACAGGTTAGCGTCATTTTAATCAGCCAGATGTGTCAGGCAAATGAAGAAATTAGCAAGCAACCGACTCTAAAAGTAAAAAGTAACCAATGGATGCCCTCAAGTATTGGACTGGGGTTTCAGTCAGGGAACTTTAATTATTTAATGGAACGTGAAGAGATAATGAATATCAGAGTTCCTGACAAAACTGTAGTTGGTCTTGGCCTGCTACCTTTTTGAGTGCCACCCCCAGCAAGACATCTATTTTCCTAATGGCAATCTTGCTTTGCATGCCAAAAACAATTTTATTAAGTTGAATTATTAGAAAACTGACACCAAGTGTATTTGCTAATCAGCAACAGTTTTCTCCCACAATCCCACTGAATAGATACAAAGGGACCTGCTGGTGAGGCAAAAGGGACAACATCCCCAGAATTCATGAAGAGAGCACCTTTAACGTCACAGGAAGATGTTTCATTCTGCTCACAGGATTTCTGTATCAGCTGTGGACAACTTCTACCTGCATTATATGTGCGTGAGCCCAGACTAATAGTTTGGATCAGCGCTCATTGTGCAGACATGGTGTACAGAGTTTGCACCGTGAGAGAGCTTTTGCTTTTTGGGGCTCAGGCTGTGTGTCATAATGAATTCAAACACTCTACTTCTTTAAAAACAACCATCGCAATGACAATAGTCTCCTCAAACAGTCAGTTTAGTGACTCGGGGCTCAGCTCAGTGTTGAACAGGCAATGATATGAGTAAATGCGAAGCTTCGGTTTAGTTAAGCCAGAACCTCTCAGATCCCTCTTGCTTGGTGGATTATGACTCCTGTGTGCCAACAAACAGCAGCCTCTTCACCATCATCTGTCTCACTCCAAACACAGAGCTCCGTCTTGGCAGCAGAACGTGCTAAACTGAGGTTAAGTGTGTGTGGACGCCGTACGTGAAGGAAGCCAAAGGAATAATCAAACATGTTGGCTGGAGTTTCGTTTTCTCCCCAGTAGGGCCAAAAACCTGTCGTCTCCAAAGGAGCCTGAGCGAATAAGGGGGAACAGGGGGAGCTTTGGAAAGCATCAGATTAGCTGTTTCGGGACTTGCAACTGGTTTAATATTGGACAGCTATCACCACAGGTGGTCCAGTCTATGCCAACAGCAAGTTTCCAACCTTAGGAGAGAGCTGCAAATCTAATTAGCAGGAGATGTGTTTAATGAAAATTAACATTTCAACCTCTTTAACACGTCCAGATGTCTTTTTACACAAGTTATAATGAATCATGAAGTCGATGTTGCCATGAAACTACAGCACTAATACTAACAGTGCAAGAGCCCTCAGGCATTCCTCTTTTTTTTTTGTTGCCGTTCTGAAGGTCAAAACAGTGTGTCCCTCTTTGTGCGTAAGTTAGATTTGCAGCAAGATCTCGAGGTTATTGAAAGTGTTACTTTCAGTTAGGACAGAATAATAGTTTGAACCCATTTTTGTCTTTATGGTTCAGTTCATGGTCCTTGAGATTTATTCGAATCTTGATAAAATTAAAAGTTTTATTTGATTTTCAGCTGAAGTGTCAGGATTCAGGATTAATGTCAGACAACGAGGAAAAAGTCTGTAAATGATTTTTAGGGCCATATCTATGACTGCATGTTAGTAATGCTTTTTAGTTGACTAGTTTTATCTATACAGACATTTCCTAAATTACAATGTTCTTCATATTCTAGATTGCTCATTTATCTTGCCTTATTTAAATTACTGTGTGGAAGTTTGGGGCGACACCTACAAATCCTTGCCGCGACCGTTATGCACATTACAAAAAAGAGCCATCAGAATGGTTCATAAGGCAGGATTCCATGAACATACCAATTTATTATTTCCAGACTCACACCTCCTCAAACTCCAAGATCTAGTAGAAGTTCAAACAGCTAAGTTAATGTATAAAGCCAGAAGCAAACAACATCCAGGTTACATTAAAAAAACTGTTCACTGATAGAGTGGGTGGCTATGATTACAGAGCAATCCTCAACTTCAGAACCATAAAAGTTCGGACCATCATAAAGAGAATGTGCATTTAATTCAGGGGTGTGAAGGTTTGGAATAAACTCCAAAAAGGACAATACAGGGGTCACAGGTAGACTGCAATTGGGGGTTGGGGGGGTCTGGGTAACCGGTGGGGTTAGGATGCATCTAGGCGGGCTTGCTGGAATTAGTGTGGGGAACCTGGATGGTTGTGTGGAGGTGTTAGCATTGGCTCCCTGGCTAGTTTGGGAGGTGATCTCTAGTTCGGTTCTTGGGTTGGGATTGGTGAGGGGGGCCTGGCGGGGCCACTTTAGTGACAGATGACGTGGGCTGGTCTGGCCCCGTGGCTGCGTCTCCATGCCATCTATGGCGTCTTCAGCATGCAGCTGGTACAGCGGCTGACATGGAAGCCACATTCGATGCTGGATTTTTAGGCCGAGCCACTGGGACGGAGAGCAGAGCATGTGTGAAGGTGACATGAGGGAGAGAGACAGAAGAAGCGGGGGAAATAGGGCCGTGTGTGTTGAGCAGATCCTTGTGAGCACCTCACTTCTGGCGTCTTCAGTGCTAAGTGGAAAAGACAGCAGGTTGTGGATCGGGAGTGAAAACCAGGGTGGGGTGGCCGTCTCCTCCAACAGCAGCGGAGAAGGCAGCATTTCTAAGTCCTAGCCATACACATTTACTGCCTCCTCCTGCTGCTGCTGGTTCCAGGCAGTGAGTTGTGTTGCCCTGGAGCTCCAGCTGGTTTGGTCGGTCCGGCTTGTGGGGGGTCAGGTCCTACTGTCAGGGTTTTTGGAACCAGACCAAAGTGCAGACAAGAGCTCGCGAGCTGCATGTTGATGAGAAGATGATTTAATGAGTAGAACAAGGCTTACGAGGTACTGGAACCAGGAATCCAGCACCGATTAAACAGGGCAGAATCATCAATGAAGACGGAGGACCTGACAAAGCGTCTGACAGAGGGAGCTGAATTTAAAGAGGAATAGACGGACGGAAACAATGGGTGAATAATTAATCCCAAGCAGAGGGAAAGGAGGGGTAATGAGCGGGCAGGTGCAAGGAAAAAACACAACCTAGCAGGGAAATAGAGAATGACCTGACATAAGGGGAGACTCAAACAAAACTGACTACAGAAATGATGATAAGACCTAACCAGCATAGTAACATAAACACAGACTGCAGGATTCTTAGGGAGCTACCATAAATTATGTTAGTGCAACATTGTTCTGTGCTTGAAAGCGCTGGAGCGACTTTGTTCAATCCGTTAAAAATAAACGTTTTGGATGGATTCTGTATAGGCCTGGAGAGACAATAGTCCAGATGGTTGTTGAACAGCTCATACTGTGCTTTGGACATGATCTGAAATGACTTCTGAGGGTTACTTTGATGAAAATGTTAATGATCAAAGAGGAAACAACTGACCATGTTACTGATCTTTAACTTAACTATCTATTTCAGACTTTTAGATTCATTATTGTAATATATCCCTCGTTCTATAATACAGTTAATGTCCAGATTGTTTCTCTTTTTACTTTTTTTTTCTTTCAATTAGCTTCCTACAACAGAAGCTTTCATTTCAGCAGCAGAAACATAAACATACCGCTTTAATCGGCCCAACTCGTTCTCAATGAAATGACAGAAGTCACACGTTTGGGTTGAAAATGGAGGAAATGTTTCCAATTATCTTATCATTAGCCGTCTGAATTAGAAAAATGAGCCTGGCTGCTTCAGGATGCTGTTGGCAGGTGCTTCAGCTTATTTGTCAGTTGCTGGCAGAAAACCAACAAGTGAAATTTGGACCTCATCGGTGGTCTTTTTGACACACATCTACCGACCGAATACAACGAGCGACCAACTAATCAGCTCATTTGTCACAGACTCAACCGAAACACAGAACTCCAAAATATCTGTGCCTGTCACGTTCAACCTCTTCCGAATAAACCCTCCCCTCTCTAGTTTCCCTGACCTCCCAGAGGAAAGGAGCGGCTCGCTGGTTCCTATCAGCCTTCATAAGCAGCCTGAAGGGGTTTAGGGGTCGCCACCTCATCCCAAAAACAGATCACCACCGGGGGGGATCGCAGCGCCCAGTGGAGAGCCCGCAGATCAAGGACACACTCGTTTATCCGTGACGGAAGCAGTGGGAAAGATGAAAAATGTGTGACAGAAAGATGATGATGATAAGAACAGCAAAGAAAGTGGAAGTGAGGAAGGGGATAAAAATGTGAGGAAAAAGGGAACATAGGAATGAAAAAGCAGAGGAGGATGACAGATCACAGAAAGCACGAGAGGCTGGAGGAGAGGGAGGGAACAGAGGATTAAAGAGAAAAAGTAAGCAAAGGGAGAAAGTTAAAAAAGATCACGATTTGGAAGGGAAAGGAAAAGAAGTAGAGGACAAAGAACAACAAGGTAAAGCAGATGATATTTAAGAAGGCAAAGCATGAGAAAAATGGATGAGAACAAAAAAAAAATTAAAATACAAGAACAGAGAAATAGAACAGGAATTTGTATGGGAGAGATTAGAGGAGCAAGATAAGAGGGCAAAGAAAAGGCATCCTGGTGAACGTTCTTTAAATGTCTCTGAGGATTAATATCTGTGTAAGGAGGAGCAGTTGGATTAGCATGTCGGAGGAGGATGGAGCGCTGCATTTATTATTGATAAAAGAAGAACTCCAAAAGAGCAGAGCATTAAACAGCGTTTGAGGCGCTGTAGCGTAGAGAGAAGGCCATGTGATCCTGACGGGGTTCTCATGCCTGAAATATCTGCAGACGCCTCCGAATCCTGCAGGAATCCAGCAGATCCTCCGGTGTGAGAAGGCCATGCGGACGGGCTCTAAGCTCAGCGACATCTCCAAACCCTGGAGAAACCCCACTGATTCCAGATTAAAAGGACAAATCCAAAAAGTGAAGCACAAACGGGTCTGATACAGGCCACTATCCCCACCTTTTCCTTAACCGTACTGGTCGCTTGGATAAATAGCCTGTATTTTGCAGCATTGCGTCCAATCTTCGTCTCAATCTCCCAAAGACCCCTCTTCCACAAGCTGGCTTTCTTCTCTCCATTGTTCCTTGCGTGTCAGATCTGACGGATGCTGAAATAATAGTTGTCCTGTAAACACATTTTCTACCCGAGCAGTGGGTATCTGTATCTCCTCCAGAATTACCATATCCGTCCGTCCATCCGTCTTCTTCCGGCTTATCCGGGGTCGGGTTCGCGGGGGTAGCAAGCTTCAGTAGGGAGGCCCAGACGTCCCTCTCCCCAGCCACTTGGGCCAGCTCCTCAGGAGGAACCCCAAGGCGTTCCCAGGCCAGCCGGGAGAAATAGTCCCTCCAGCGTGTCCTGGGTCTTCCCCTGGGCCTCCTCCCGGTTGGGACGTGCCCGGAACACCTCACCAGGGAGGCGTCCAGGAGGGCATCCTGACCAGATGCCCGAGCCACCTCAACTGGCTCCTCTCGACGTGGAGGAGCAGCGGCTCTACTCTGAGTCCTCCCCGGATGACTGAGATCCTCACCCGATCTCTAAGGGAGAGCCCAGACACACTACGAAAAAACTCATTTCGGCCACTTGTATCCGGGAATCTCGTTCTTTCGGTCACGACCCAAAGTTCGTGACCATAGATGAGGGTAGGAACGTAGATCGACCGGTAATTCGAGAGCATCGCCTTTTGGCTCAGCTCTCTCTTCACCACAACGGATCGGTACAGCGCCCGCTTCACAGCAGACGCTGCACCAATCCGCCTGTCGATCTCCCGCTCCATCTTCCCTCATTCGTGGAAAAAGACCACAATACTTGAACTCCACCACTAGGGGCAGCACATTCCTCCCCAACCCGGAGAAGGCACTCTTACCCTTTTCCGGTTCAAGACCATGGTCTCGGATTTTGGAGGCACTGATCTTCATCCCGGCCGCTTCGCACTCGGCTGCGAACCGCTCCAGTGAGAGCTGTAGGTCCGCCCTGATGAAGCCAATAGGACCACGTCATCCACGAATAGCAGAGACGCAATCCTAAGGCCACCAAACGGATCCCCTCAACAACCTTGGCTGCGCCCTAGAAATTCTGTCCATAAAAGTTATGAGCAGAATCGGTGACAAAGGGCAACCTTGGCGGAGTCCAACTCTCACCGGAAACGAGTCCGACTTACTGCCGGCAATGCGGACCAGACTCTGACACTGGTCGTACAGAGACCTGACAGCCCTTATTAAAGGGTCCGGTACTCCATACTCCCGGAGTACCCCCCACAGGATCCCCCGGGGGACACGGTCGAATGCCTTCTCCAGATCCACAAAGCACATCCACAAAGCTGGTCC
This sequence comes from Fundulus heteroclitus, assembly GCF_011125445.2. Lineage (NCBI taxonomy): Eukaryota > Metazoa > Chordata > Actinopteri > Cyprinodontiformes > Fundulidae > Fundulus > Fundulus heteroclitus. The sequence goes on from NC_046370.1 coordinate 24,057,919, forward strand.
AGTGTTCCACGGCCAGGGACGAAAACCACACTGCTCTTCCTGAATCCGAGATTTGGACTATCCGACGGAACCTCCTTTCCAGACCCCAGAGTAGACCTTACCAGGGAGGCTTAAGAGTGTGATTCCTCTGTAGTTGGAAACCACCTCCGTTCCCCCTTTAATACCATATCCCCTGCTCTAATCAATGCTCTCCTTGCCAGTCCTGTCAGTTTAGGTGGCAGCCATGTTTTGGTGGGTTTGCAGTTATGCCATACTGACTTATCTGCTGTGCCTCTTTGTCTTTTGGTGATTCTGTTTGTTCATTGGTTTCTCTGCCAAACCTCAGAGGCTTTGAAAGAATTAATACTGACGTTGAATTAATCTAATTACTAGTTAGTTGACTTCTGAAGCCCCTTGGTTGCATTGGTGTTGTTTTAACTTTGTAGTTTTTAAGTGAGCGGACAGAGGAACGTTTTTCCTTTTATATCCCTTCAGATTCGGTAAACACTGACTCATTTTTTTCTCTGAAACTACTTAACACATCTGATCTCACCAGAAGGATATCAGAATTTAAAACCAGAACTGGTCACACCTCCTCCTACTCCACGTGTGTAAAAGAAAATGTCCCTGACGGAAACAGTTGAGCACCCAGAAGGATGGATCTGATTCAGGAGTAATTTGGTCCATACAACGAGGAGTGATGGGGATGTAAATGTTTGGCTTTAGACGGAAGTGACGAATACAGAGTGTTTACAGAATCTGCGTAATTTCAGTCCAACAATGGAGCTCACTTGAATCAGGCAGTTACAGAACCACCCATTGTTGAAAGAATTGACCTGCTGCAGTCACCCCAGGTTCTGTTCCTGAATAATGTGGTGTTTCTATTGTAGACTTTTGTAGTAATAAAAAGACTCTTGAATCCAAAACTATGTTTAACCATATTTAATCTAAAAGGCAGAGGGATGTTTACAGCTTTAGTACTGGACTCTCATACACAACAACGCGGCGGGCAGATTTCCGGACGCCCGAGAGCCCTGTTCACTCCTCACATAGACATTAAGTAGGACCCATTGTGTCCACCCATTCAGGGGCGTGCACAGTATGATATCGGTGTTCTGTTCATCACATTGGTGGAGAAGATCATGCTGTAATGTAGACATTTCCTAGCTGACACGTCTTCCCCTTCCCTTCTGAGTCCAGTCTCTGTAATCTCATTATCCGCAACATCATTAGACGCACGGGATTCCTCTGAAAAAAATACATTCTCAGTAATTTGCTTGTCTGTTTGTTTTTTTGTGCCTCAGCTGCAGCGGCTTTGTTGATTTCCCCACTGTAACCGTTCAGCCCCACCTACATTCCAGCTAGGTACCATCAACTTCATCTAAATTGCAAAAAAAGGGAATACAAGATATTGCTCTACAGCCTAGTATCCTGGAAAAAAGTAGCTTGCACTTCAGTACTAGGTGGTACTTTTATTATGTTTGCTACTAAAAAGAACAAAGTTGGATGTCTGAAACTCACTGCAGTGATTGAGAAGAGAAGATGTCCAGATCTGTACATGAACGTCTGTTTGTAAAACTAAAAAAAACATGCCTGAACAGACCTTAGCCGTGCATCCTGCTGGGAGACAGACAGGCTGCTCCACATCCATCCTTCTGAAGATTAGGTTAACTACTGGTAAGGATCTTACCAAAGCCTGGGAGCAAAGGTTGTAACGTACGGGGGTACGGCGGTGGACATGTCCCCACCCTTTGAGTTTGTGGATGTTTGTACATGTGGTAACGTGTTTTCCGGCGTCGTCTTTAAACGCACACCATAAACGAACTCTGTGGATCACAGATGGGAGACAT